>NC_048226.1:85925462-86150851 GCF_002007445.2 Ailuropoda melanoleuca | reverse complement strand
GTCTTCCTCAATGTCTTTCAAGAGTGATTTATAGTTTCTAGAATAAAGGTCCTTATTGCTTCTCGGCATTTTGGCTAAGATCAAGTATAGAATATAGGTCCTTTACGTCTCTGGTTAAGNTTAATTCCAAGGTAACGTATGGTTTTTGGTGTTATTGTAAATGGGATGGATTCCCTAATTTCTCTTTCTTCAGTCTCGTTATTCGTGTATAGAAATGCAACTGATTTCTGGGCATTGATTTTGTATCCTGCCACCTTACTGAATTGTTCTATAACTTCTAATAGTTTGGGAGTGGATTCCTTTGGGTTTTCCATATAGAGTATCATGTCATCTGCAAAGAGAGACAGTTTGACTTCTTCTTTGCCGATTTGGATACCTTTGATCCCTTTTTGTCTTCTGATTGCTGTTGCAAGGACTTCTAGTACTATGTTGAATAATAGTGGCGAGAGTGGGCATCCTTGTCGTGTTCCTGATCTTAAGGGAAAGGCTTCCAGCTTTTCCCCATTGAGAATAATGCTTGCAGTAGGCTTTTCATAGATGGCTTTTATGAGATTGAGAAATGTACCCTCTATTCCTACACTCTGAAGGGTTTTAATCAGGAAAGGATGCTGTATTTTGTCAAATGCTTTTTCTGCATCAATTGAGAGGATCATATGGTTCCTGAGTCTTTTCTTCTTGATATGATGTATCATGCTGATTGATTTGCAAGTGTTGAACCATGCTTGCATCCCAGGTATGAATCCCACTTGGTCATGATGGATAATCCTTTTAATGTACTGTTGGATTCTATTAGCAAGGATCTTGTTGAGGATTTTGGCATCCATATTCATTAGAGAAATCGGTCTGTAATTCTCCTTTTTGAGGGGGTCTTTGCCTGGTTTGGGGATCAAGGTAATATTAGCCTCATAGAATGAGTTTGGTAGCTTTCCTTCTGTTTCTATTTTTTGAAATAGCTTTAGGAGAATAGGTATTATTTCTTCTTTGAATGTTTGGTAGAATTCCCCAGGAAAACCGTCTGGGCCTGGAGTTTTATTATTTGGAAGGTTGTTTATCACTGACTCAATCTCTTCATAATTAATTGGCCTGTATAAGAAATCAATTTCTTCCTGTTTCATTCTTGGTATTTTATAGGTTTCCAGGAAGGCCTCCATCTCTTCCAGATTGCTTAGTTTATTGGGATATAGCTGTTGATATAAATTTCTAATAATCCTTCCAATTTCAATGGTGCTGGTCGTGACCTCTCCCTTTTCAGTCATAATTTTAATAATCTCAGTCCTTTCTCTTTGTTTTTGGACAAGTTTTGCCAGTGGTCTATCAATTTTATGGATTCTCTCAAAGAACCAGCTTCTAGTCCTGTTGATCTGCTCTACTGTGGTTCTGGTCTCTAATTCATTGATTTCTGCTCTAATCTTGGTCAACNTTTCTAATAATCCTTCCAATTTCAATGGTGTTGGTCGTGACCTCTCCTTTTTCATTCATAATTTTAATAATTTGGGTCCTTTCTCTTTTCTTTTGATAAGTCTTGCCAGTGGTTTGTCAATTTCATTGAGTCTCTTAAAGTAACAGCTTCTAGTCTTGTTGATCTGCTCTACTGTACTTCTGGTTTCTAATTCATGATTTCTGCTCTAATTTTGGTCAACTTCTTCCTCGTGAGTGGATTAGGCCTGTCCCTCTGTTGCTGTTCCAGCTTCTTGAGGTGAGATTATAAAAGCTGCATTTTAGATTTTTCTATTCTTTTGAGTGAGGCTTGGATGGCTATGTATTTCCCCCTTAGGACTGCCTTTGCAGTATCCCATAGATTTTGGACCGTTGTGTTTTCATTCTTGTTGGTCTCCATAAATTGTTTAAATTGATTTTTGATTTCCTGGTTTATTGAGTCATTCTTGAGCAGGATGGCTCTTAGTCTCCAAGTGTTTGAGTTTCTTCCAAATTTTTCCTTGTGGTTGAGTTCCAATTTCAGAGCGTTGTGGTCTGAGAATATGCAGGGGATAATTTCAATCTTTTGGTATTGGTTGAGACCTGTTTTGTGTCCCAGAACATGGTCTACTCTTGAGAATGTTCCATGGGCATTTCAATAGTATGAGTATTCTTTGGTTCTCGGGTGTAGTGTTCTATATATATCTATGAGGTCCAACTCGTCGAGTATGGCATTCAAAGCCTTTGATTCTTTGCTTAGTTTTTGCCAGGGTGTTCTGTCTATTTCTGATAGTGGGGTGTTGAGGTCCCCTACTATTACTGTGTTCTTATCTATATGTCTCTTTATTTTGGTTAAGAGTTGGCTTGTGTATCTTGCTGCTCCCCTGTTGGGGGCATATATATTAATAATTGTCATATCCACTTGTTGAATACTTCCTTTAAGAATAATATAGTGCCCTTCTGCGTCTCTAACTATAGTCCTTAGTTTAAAATCCAAACTATCTGATATGAGAATTGCTACTCCAGCTTTCTTTTGAGGTCCATTTGCGTGGAAGATGGTACTCCATCCCCTTACTCTAAGTCTGAATGCATCTTTGGGTTCAAAATGAGTCTCTTGTAGACAGCAAATGGATGGGTCATGTCTTTTTATCCAATCTGCAACCCTGTGGTGTTTTATGGGAGCGTTTAAACCATTCACATTGGCACTGAGAACTGAGAGATAGAATTTTAATAATGCCATGTTGCCAGTAAAGTCTTTGTTTGCATAGGTTGTGACTTTCCACTCTGTATCAGTCTTGGGGCCTTTTTACNTCTGTATCACTCTTGGGGCCTTTTTACCTTTATAGAACCCCCCTTAATATCTCCTGTAGGGCTGGTTTCGTGGTTACGAAATTGGTTAATGACTGGCGATTCTGGAACATCTTTATTTCTCCATCAATTCTGAATGACAGCCTTGCTGGATAAAGGATCCTTGGCTGCGTGTTTTTCTCTGAAAGAGCTTTAAAAATGCCCCCCCAACCCTTTCTCTCATTCCAGATCTGTGTAGACAGGTCTGACATAATTCTGATACCTTTCCCTTGGTATGTGAGAAATTTCTTTGCCCTGGCCACTTTCAATAATATATCCTTGAATCTAATATTTGCGAATTGCACTATGACGTGACGCGGCATAGGTTTGTCGTGGTTGAGCTTGGGAGGGGTCCTCTGCCTCTTGGACACAGATGTTTGTTTCCATTGCTAGATTAGGGAAGTTTTCAGCTACAATTTGTTCAAATATCTCTTCTAGACCTCTGTTTTTCTCCACCCCCTCGGGGATGCCGATGATTCTGACATTGGATCGTTTCATAGAGTCAGTAATCTCCCGTAACCTACATTCATGGGCGTGGATTTTTCTAAGTCCAGCTTCTATTTTCGTTTTTTCCTCTACTAACCCATCCTCCAATTCGCTAATACATTCCTCTGCTTCGGTGACCCTGGCCGTCAGAGCCTCTAGTATTGCCTGCATTTGGCTCATAGAATTTTTAATTTCTGTCAGATTCGCTCTCATTTCCATCCTTAGGGATTCTATATTCTCAGTAACATTTTCGTTAATACTTTTTTCAAGTCTACTCATCATTTTGACCATTGTTACTCTGATTTCCATTTCTGATAATTTGATTACATCCATATCCATTATTTCTCTGGCAGAAGCCACAGACTCACTGTCTTTTCTTTGCTGGGGGGGGGGCTTCTCCTCCTTGTCATTCTGATGAGGAGAGGTTGCGGGGTTGTCCAGAGCCCAAATTATTGACTGGGACCCAGGCCGTGTGCCTTTGTTTTATAGAGATTAGGGATGTGGGCTTCTTCTTTAAAGATTTTATTTATTTATTTATGTGGCAGAGAGCCAACCAGCGAGAGAGGGAACACCAGCAAGGGAGTGCGACAGGAAGAAGCAGGCTCCCAGCAGAGGAGCCCGATGAGGGACTCCTTTCCGGAATGCTGGGATCATGCCCTGAGCAGAAGACAGGTGCTTAATGACTGCACCACCCAGGTGCCCTGGGTTGTGGGCTTCTTGATTTTTCAGCCTGCCTTCTGGGAGAGGGGCCTGCCGCACCAATACTCAGGCAACCCCATTTGATTAGAGTCTCTGTGTCCCCTGTTAGGGGGGATGGGGATGGGCACGCTGTGAGCCAGTATTTCCAGGCTTTTGTTCTTTGGCGGCTTTCCCTGGTGGTCTGCTGTTCCTCTTCTGAGAGTCAGAGCAGCACTGGCTGAATCTCAGCCTCTGTCACAGAACAGAGGGATTGCGGCCCATTCTCCACTGATGTTCTGGCTACTTTAACTCTGTTACTGTTGGTGCTGCTCAACCCTGCAGCGTCCCGGGATTTGCGCCCCACACCGGCATCCCAGCCCTCACTTCCAGGGCCGGCGCGTCTCTGTCCTTTGTGTTTCTAACGCTGCCAGCTGCCAGCCACCCAGAGCATGCTCCCGGAGCTCCCAGTTTCAGTCTGGATCCAGTGAGCACACTGGGATTCCGTAGCTCCGTAAGATGCCTGGTGGCGCATGCTCCCGGCTCACGGTCTCAGTCTGCTGTCTCACGGGTGCCGGTCCGCAAGTCCACCCGCTCCCCCGTGCAGGTGGCTACCACTTCCCGGGGGCCGAACTCAGCGGCACCCTCCCCCTTCCGTTTATCTTCCGATATCTGTGCGCGGTTTCACGGCTCCCTGCTTCATACCTCAATACTCAGCGCTGTAGACATTCATTTGTAGAGATCCAGATGTATCTTCCTGCGTCTCAGGCTGATTCCGTGGATGTTCAGGCTGGTCTGGTACCTATCCAGCTTGACTCAGGGGACTGGCTGAAATAGGGGTCCCCCACTCCTCCGCCATCTTAACTCTCTCCCCATCCATTGCTTTCTTAATGTGCCAGTAGGTTTGGCGGAGCTAGTAACTCATTACATCCTCCTAACATTTCATGATGCCGATCAACCTATCAGGTGCTGACCCCCAAGCCTAAAGTTCAATCCTTGGCCTTGCCTACAAAGAGTTTACAGTGTAATTGCACGGAGGAAAAGGCACAGAAAAGGTACTATGATCATATAAATTCCTTTATAAGAGAATCAAATACAAGGGGCAAACCATGAAAGCTACAAGACAACTGGGAGGCAGGCTTTGTCAATTCTTCCCTCTCCTGTGAATTATCAGTTACTGCCTCTCTCAGGAAACATGCAAGATTTCTTTCACCTACACCAAACAGTAACAACAACAAAAAATTTTCCTTGGACACTGCAGTCTCCTCCAGTACCATTTCTCTGTGACTTTCTGCACTAAATTCCTTGAAAATGTAGCCTTTAATTCCCTTCATTCTTGTTTTCTCTCAAAATCATTCTAATCGGACAATAGAGCCCCCACCATGTCATCAAAATACCCAGTGATTGTCACAGCACTAAATCTCACCGTCAATGACATGCGTTTAGCTTATTTGATCTATCAGCAGTCTTGGCTCAGTGGTTACTCTCCTCTTCTTGAAATATTTTCTTAATGTAGCTTTCCGGGAAACCACTTCTGTTTTTGTTTTTAACTCAGTGACAATCCTTGGTTTCCTTTTCTTTTTTTGTCCGTCCTTATCTTACAGATCGCTAACCATTCAATGTGTTAGGCTGAATCCTGTGATTACTTTTGTTCTCTATGCATCAATTCCCGGAAGATCTCATCTAGTTTTACGGCTTGAATTACCATTATTTGCCGACAACTCCCAAATTTCTATGTCCAGCTGAAACTTATATGCTCCACACCAAACGCTGGATCTTCTCCCCAAACCTGCCCCGAATCGTCCTTTCAGTTGCTTAGACCAAACACTTGGAAGTCATGCTTGGCTTCTGTTGTGCTCTCAGATCCATTGCCAATTTCCAATAGAGCTGTATATCTTTCAACCTGATATAATCAATCTACTTATTCTATCTTTCAATTTAACCCATAAATCTTTACAACAAGGACTAGATAAACAAGGTCTATTTCATTAAGCAGATTAAAGTCTGGATATGTAGAGAATCAGAAAATGAAATAAGCAATCACATGCAGTGTGTTTAGTTTTATGTCAGGTATATTAGCTATAATTAGGTTTGCTTTCCTTGAAGAGAAAAGCAAATAGAGCGTTTAAAAGATAAAAATTTAATTCTCTTTCGTGTAAAATGAATGAATGAATGAATCAATCAATCAATCAATCAGTCCTGGCAGGAGAATAGTCCAGGTCCGATAGAACATCTCTCCACTGTTTTCGGGGAATTTACATGGTTTCCATCCTTAAGGCCCACTTCTGGTCCAGATAGCTCTTGGCTACAGAGCTGGCACGTCTCCGTTCTAGGCGGGCTCAAGAAGGAGTGTGAAGGGGTAAAGACAGAACTTCTCCCAGCCAAGTCTGCATCCCTTAAGCAGCTTAGAAGTCCCATGCAGTACTTCCACTCACATTGTATTGGCCAGAAATTAATTATATTGCCACATCTGTGACATTAGTCACATTGCCACATCTAGCTGCAAAAGGATGATGGGAAATGGATTATTCTAATATGTACACTGTTATCCCAAATAACATTGGGGTTCTGTTATTAAGAAGTAGGGACTGGATAGTGATAGGTGATAGGCTTTCTTTGCCACAAATACAGTGTGTTACAGGTGTTCAGATGAGGTGTCAGAAACCCACATTTGGGAGGTCAGAGAAAGATTCCAAGAGGAAGTGATTTCTGCACCATTCCCAGTTTGCCCTGATTGAGAATTACATCTGCACATTTCTGTCTTTCCACCAGACTATGAGCCCTGAGAGAGCAGGCACTGTGTCCTCTTCCTATTTGTAACCCCCATAGGGGAGCTTTTAACACAGCAGATCCTCAATATATTTTTGGTAAATTGAGATGAAGGTAAGGAAGTTTTGGAAGAGGAAGAGAGCGAGGTGTGTCAGTTTTGCTAGAACTTTCACTATCTTTAATCTTCACACACACACACACGCAAATACCTCAGGCTTTATAGCACAAAGGCAACTTATATAAACAATTCTTTGGAACATTTATACTCTGTAACCCTTAAAGGTCTTCTTACTTTTTACTCATCTCACTGAGCAGAACTTCTCCCCTTCCCCTGCTGCCACATTCACTCCTGCCCTGGAGGTCCAAACTTGGCCAAGAGCCTAACAGACAGGCCCACTTCAACATCAGGCCAGATCATAGGCTTTATGTAGGTAAGGAGCAGTGACTCAGCGTTGCTGAGACTATGACTTGCCATCCTTTCATAGGACACAGCTCTTGGAATAGGTATGACTATAAAACCAAGATTTGGACACAGATCATTACCGTAACTGATTCCCACATGAATCACATTAGCTATTTCCGGATTTCTGGGGTTATCTAAAGTTGAACATGACAACTGCTACTTTAAAGAGTCTAAAACCCAAACTAAGACAGATTCCAGTGACCGGGGGAAATTTAAAAGCAGCTGCTAACACATTTTCTCTCATTCCGTCTCATTTGTCTAAGCTAGTTTGCGATTACACACAGAAGGAACGCCTCTGTGAGATGACTGCTGATTTACCCAGAAATGAAACCTAAACTCTAACAGCCAGTTACCTTCCCGTTTGGTTTCATATTCTGTTACTAAGAAATGCATGTCTCCATATATGTTCATAATGGCAAAGTGGATGGAAACTTGGCTGCCATGTCTAGACACTGGCTGAGCCTTCATCTGGCTGGAGACCTGGTCCAGCTTGAACCAAGATTATTTCTTGACCCTGAATTGCCTCTTCCCACTTTCCAGTTCTGAGACAGCCTGATACAGGCATGCTGCCAGTTGCCTCGACTCTGACATCCGTGCATTATCAGTTGGGTGTGGAGGAGAGAAAGCAGACTGCCCAGCGTCAGATTCTGCCAAGTAGATACCGAGAGTCATGTTGGAATGCGGATTTCCGAGGATCCCTAAGATGTGCTCGTAAGTGCTCTTCAACCGATGAGCTGCTTAGAACTTTTTCTTATCTCTTAGGAAAATGAGATAATTTTCTCTGTTACGTTTCCGGTTTTCACATGTGATGATTTGTGAAGAAGCTATAAAGCCTTGAGGTCCAACTTACTGTTTAGGACAGTAATACTGTCAAACAGGGCAAATTGATAAGCTCATGAAGTTAGGGACCATAAAGATAACCAGGAACTTTCATTCTGCTCTTGAGCCTGAGAAGCACTTTAAGCACAGAGTCTCAAGGAAGAAAGGAGAAAAACCACCCTTGCAAACAGGAAAATGCTCCTTTATTTAGCTAAGTCTCCAGAAATCTCAAAAATCCAGAATACCTGATGGGTTGAGATGTTTGGTCCTGTGGACAATGGAATATGGGAAGCGAGGAGTCAAAATATCACAGAGCTGTGGCATACCTTAGATTTCAAATCCAGCACTCTTGTGTTCCAACTGGGGAAGCCAAGACCTGGCGAGGTGAAGTCAGTGATTTCAAACGTAGTCCAGCTGAATGTATAATGATGTGCTCACAAATCTAACACCTATCTTAGCATCTCAGGAAACTCAGTGGTTTATTGCCTCCGTTAGCAGAAATAAGACTGCATGTTAACTAATTTATTTGCTTTTGACTGGAATTACATCAGCTCAGTGTGGTCCACTGGTTTCCCATGCTAAAATGAAATAATAATGTCTAATGAATTCAAGATGGCCCTAATGGAAAGAGTATGAGTTTAATTCTGGCTCTATTAATCTGTAGTAAATTGAACAAGTTACTTAAACTCTCCAAGCCACAGCTTTTTCATTTGTAAAACAGAAATAATTCTCACCTGCAGGGTTAACAAAAAGATTTCAGATAATGTATGGAAAGGATCCAATATGGTGTTTGACACTGTTTGTGCTCAATAAATAGCAATTATTATTATTGTTGTCATTAAATAATAGGAAGACAAATTCCCAACTTGAAGGTGAGAGGACCGCTCATTGAATCATATCTCTAGGAACAGTCAGACGACTCGTTGCCAACTTTTGCAGAGAAACTTCTTTGCTGTTTTTTAAAAACCTTAGCTTTTTCACCTGGCAGTTCATAGTCAAGCTTCCACTTGAGCCCCTGAATTCCCGAAGGAGGTGCCCCTCAAGCCTTCTTGTCCTAAATTACGCCGTGTTCTTGGATATACTTCCATCCCACATACATTTGTTGTGTTCCGAATATTTCTGCAGTTGCCATGGTTTCTAATACTCATTTCTAATCTGCAGCAGAATGTTTGAACTGAGAGGTTACCATTTAAGGTAGGGAAAAGGCAGGCATGGTCATGTCACACTTTTTTGGTTACTCCATACAATGTGGTCTCAAATTACCAGTTGATCCTTGTATTTTCCTTTTTTATAAGATGGGATCATTATACCTATGTCACAAGTTTACTGTAGGAATTACATGGACAAATGCATATGAAAACACGTAGCTTGCAATATATCCGGTGTTTATTCTTTATCCCCAGGCTGTCCCATTATACACACGACAATCCTACCAGTCTGGTAGGCAAACCTGTCCTTGGCACACAGATGTCTTTTCCTCTTTCTTCTACTCTCCTCTCAAGGAGCTATTCCTCCCCTTCTTTTTAACCATGGAATTATATGTAATTGTAGCAAAGAAAAAGGGGACTTTTATAACTGACTTTTTATTACTGCCTTTTTTGCTCCATCTAAACAAAGCTGCTGAAATCCTCTGAGGAATAAGAAGAGGTCCCAGAGAGCATGGACTGTGTTGCTTGGTCACATATGCAACTCCAGAGCTGACCCAACAGTCTGGCATACCGTGGGCGCTCCATATGTGACGGGAGTCGTCATGTGGCTCTAGAATCTGCATTTGCCATCTTAGACTTTTCTTGCTACCCTTGGACTTGAGGCAAGTCACTTAAACTCTGTCCATTCTCTTTCTTCATCTGGAAAGTGGAGATAACAGTAGCACTTTCCTCTGTATTCTGTTGAGGATAAAATGTTAAATGCCTATATTAAGTGTCCAATTTATTTTACCTATTTATTGACCGTTCTAATTAAATAGCTATTGAAATAGCACATGGACATAAAATAACAAAAAATGCACAAGTAATTTGATATTTAACCTTTAGCTCGAGAGTTAGATGAACAAGGGCCTTGGGGACCCTTTGACTCTTATCAAAGGGCATCCCAGGCAAACGACATTCTTCTTTGTCCCCACAAGGTGTGCTTCCTGCCACCATGACATTACTTTGTTCGTGTACTTCATTCCATTTTGAATACCTCCTCCTTTCCAGTCTTTAGAAATAGTGTCCTCCTTTCAAGATACAAACTTGCAGGCAGAGACCTGCATGATGTCTTCTTAGATTCCCCCACCAAATGCCTTCCACGTCCCTCTTTCCCATTCCTTCCAAATACAAGGGGTCACAGGTCTCCCCATCCTCTGTTCCTCCCAGGCAACCCGCCCACACCTCCCTCACAGCGCTGCATGGACTTGCCGGATTGGCTTCGATGGCTTATCTCTATTAGATTATGAACCTCTTGCCAGCAGGGCTGGCTTCATTTTTTATCTCCCAGAGTAGGGAACCTGGCAGGCCTCCGTCCCCTTTGATGGGATCACATTGGATTGATGTAGTTGGAACTAACAGCAGTTTGTGAAATCATTTGCCTCTGCCCCTTCTTCTGTTCTTGTGGATGGTTTACTCTAATTACCTCTTGCTGGAATTATAGTGTCAGTGCAGTGTCCTGAGATGGGAAAATAAAACAACAAACAGGATCCAGTGGGGTGGGGCTGCCTTAAGGGTGATTAGAAAGGGTTTCAAAGCAGGGCTGTAGAGACATGCAAATCAGTACCAAGAACCCACCCTACCTTATTCTCAGAGTTTTGTAGTTTCTAGCCTTTTCTTTTGGGAGGAATCAGTCTGATGCATCGAGCACAAGGATTGGTCTAACAATAAGCTGACTGGAAACATGTGTGAACTCTCTAACTCCTTGGATGACTTTAATTGTGAAAGTGTCTTCTGGGAGAACCCAGCCTTATCTGTAGGTTTGGTTTTGAAAACAAGCGGGAGGACAAGAAAGCTGTATTATTCACATGTGTTTGAGTTTATGTGAGTTTAAAAGGTTTTTTAAAAAAGTATTTTATAAAGGAGATTTTAAGAAGAGAATCATTTTCCGTAAAAACAAAACTTAAAAAATGCTTAATGATTAAGAAAAGTTTAGGATGGGGCACCTGGCTGGCGCGGTCAGTGGATTGTGCGACTCTGGATCTTGGAGTTGTGAGTTCAACCTCCATGTTGGGTGTACAGATTATTTTAAAATTTAAAAAAAAAAAAAAAGGCAGGGGAGTGCCTGGGTGGCTCAGTCGGTTAAGCATCTGCCTTCAGCTCAGGTCATGATCCCAGGGTCCTGGGATGGAGCCCCACATTGGGCTCCCTGCTCAGCGGGGAGTCTGTTTCTCCCTCTCCCTCTGTCTCTCCCCCTGTTTGTGCTCTCTCTCAAATAAATAAATAAAATCTTAAAAAAAAAATTAAGGGATGCCTAGGTGGCTCAGTCGGTTAGGCATCTGCCTTCGGTTCAGGTCATGATCTTGGGGTCCTGGGATCGAGCCCTGCATCTGGTCCTCTGCTCCATGGGGGGTCTGCTTCTCCCTCTCCCTCTGTGCTCTCTCTCACTCTCTCAAGTAAATAAATAAAATCTTTTAAAAAAAAATTAAAAAAGAAAAAAACCCAAAAAAGTTTAGGAAAAAGACTCTCTTATTTCTAAAAAATATCTGTACATTAAAATATCTCTGTTGTACATTGGTATCATATTTTTAATTTTTTCCTTGAAAAACATTTTGAACTCTTCCTGATTTCTTAACCGTCTTTAAAATAAACACCTTTATTCCCCTTACAAAGTGGTATTTTAAAATTATATACAAATTCTCATAAAATATCTTTTACTTTGAGAAAATTATGAGCCATATTAAAATTATGCCAGTAATTGTAAATGAATTCATCACACCTTGAAGATGCCATAGGTTTTGTTTGGTTTGGTTTGGTTTGGTTGTTTGAGGTTTTATTTATTTATTTTTTATAATAATTTTTTAAAAATTATATTATGTTAGTCACCATACAGTACATCGCCATAGGTTTTGAAAGCAGGGGACCCACATGACTCTGTGCCCCTTCCACCACTGTGGGTTCCTGATACTATAAACACAAGGCAAGGGTCCTGTCCTTACCGCCACTCTATTTAGAAGAAACCAAGGAAAGTGAAAGAATTATAACTATCTTCTAACTTCTGACAGCCAGGAAACAGGGAGCACTGGAAGTAAATAAAAATCTTTGTTTCAGAAACTCCAGCTGAGCAAAACATTCTACTGATTTTGCTATTTGAAAGGCTAGAGATGCTAGGACGCCTAGGAGATTCAGTGGGTTAAGTGTCTACCTTCGGCTCGGGTTGCGATCCCAGGGTCCTGGCATCGAGTCCTGCATCAGGCTCCTTGCTCAGCGGGGTGTCTGCTTCTCCCTCTGCCTTTGCCTGCCCGGCCCTCCCCCGCCCCCCGCCACTTGTGCTCCCTGTTTCTGTCTTTCTCTCTCTCTGCCAAAAAAAATAAATACAATTAAATAAACAAACAAACAAACAAACAAAAAGCCAGAGATTCTAATTGCCAAAAGGAGTTTACAGTCTTCCACTAATCACGTAACTTGCAGTTGGAGTTCAGGTGGCCTGACGCTCATCAGCAAGAAGAGGCCACGGCTTCTTTCTTTGAATGTGCTATCCTGGAGCAGTGACTTAACACGCAGTTGTCTCAGCCTCCATTGGCTTGCTTCTTCGTTTTCAGAGTAATTCCTATTTATCCTTCAAGAACCAGTTCAAAAGTTACCTCCTCTCTGTTTTTTCTATTTGTGCCCACACTCCCAACAGTATTAAACACATTATCCTCAGGGATGCTACTACACTCTAGGTTGTATCTTTATTTATTTTTTTTAAGATTTTATTTAATTTATTTTTTAGAGAGAGAGAGACAGAGACAGAAAGAGACAAAGAACGAGTGGGGGAAGAAGCAGAGGGCGAGGGACAAGCAGACTCTGCACTTAGCATGGAGCCTGATGTGGGACTTGATCTCACTACCCTGAGATCATGACCTGAGCCAAAATCAAGAGTCAGGCACTCAACAGACTGAGCCACCCAGGCAGTCCTCGGGCATGTATTATAATACATAGTATCAGATAACTAAAGGTTAGGGGTACCTGGGTGGCTCAGTCAGTTAAGTGTCTGCCTTTGGCTTGGGTTATGATCCCAGGGTCGTGGGATTGAGCCCCACATTGGGCTCCTTGCTCAGCAGGGAGCCTGTTTCTTCCTCCACCTGCCATTCCCCCTACTTGTGCTTGCTCTCTCTCGCCCCTCTCTGTGTCAAATAAATAAATAAAATATCGGGAAAAAAAAAAGATCCTTTTGGACTCCCAAAGGAGTTTGTAACATCATGTAAGTTAAAATGTGCAGTTTTGTTCACCCTTTATTTCATTTCATATATATATATATATATATATATATATTTTTTTTTTTTTAAGTAAGCTCTAGGCCTAACATGGGGTTTGAACTCATGACCCTGAGATCAAAAGCCAGGTGCTCTACTGCCTCAACCAGCCAGCCACCCCTGACCTCTCTTTATTTCAAAAATTAGAAAGCAGAGCTCAGAGAGTATTAGCAATATCCATGGTATTTAGAAAATGGAGCTTGGTGTTTCAAAGAATGGGCTCTAGAGATGGAATGCCTGGCTTTGAATACTGCTTCCCCTGCTTGCTTGCTCCGTGACTTTAGGCAAGTTGTTTAAACGTTCTGTGCTGCTTCTATTATCTATAAAGTGGGAGACGATGATGCTATCTATGTGATAAGGTTGATATAAAGATTTATTAGTTAGCATATGTAAAGTGCTAAGAGCAGCACCTGATTCATCAGAAGTATTAAAGGTCAGTTCCCACCCTTACCCAACATCTCACACCAGTTAACAAAACAGACGGTCCAGGAACCAAGTCTCCTGGCCACACAAACAGTGCATTTTACACTGTACCACATGCCCTCCAATAGAGTGCTTTAATTAACTATCAACACACACACACACACACACACACACAGACTGAGTCCCCTACGTATTCCATGCTGTGCTAAGCACCTTACTATCTTTTCTCTTTATTTCTCACAGTGATCCTATAAGGTGTTTTCAGTCTTCAGTACCTTACCTGTGATTCCAAAATGAAAGAAACTCTGAACACTGAAAGTGCTTCATTATTCATTGGATGCCTTAACTTGAACTCCTTTGGAAGCAAAAATCTGACTTGAATTGACATAAAGCTGTGTATAGGCCGTATTCCATTCAGTGTGAACATGAATATGATTCACTAGGGAAATTTAATATTTTCCATAATGAAGTGCGGTCTCCAATCCCCTGAGGATGGTAATATACATTATTAGGTTGTTAGATAATATATGGTGTTTGTTTATTATACCATATTAATATATGGTCGTTTATCATTCAGAACTTCTAAATTCTATCTTTTTAGGATGATAGAAATGTTTTATAACTGGATTGTGAGGATAGCTGTACAATTCCATCAACTGACTTAAGAAAATCATTGACTTTGGTGCACCTGGCTGGCTCAGTCAGTGGAGTATACAACCCTTGATCTCAGGGCTTTAAGTTTGAGCCCCATGTTGGGTGTAAAGATTCCTTAAAAATAAAATCCAGAAAAAAAATCATTGCATTGTGCACATAAAACAGATCAATGTATATGATATATAAATCATACCTTAATATAGCTATGTTCAAAAGACCATTACAAAAAAAAAAAAACCACATATCATTATTAGGAATAAGAAAGTTAATTTAGGAATACCTGTAACAACTACCATGGTTGGGATTTAGACTGACACTGGACCTAGCTGATAAAAGCACTTGAGTGCTATTTACACAGGATTTGAACCTGTAATGACATGAGAGTGAGTGGTGTAGCAATTTTTACAAAAGAGAAAGGAAACCACACACACACACACACACAGGCACACACACAAAATGGACTAAAGAATAATAAAAATAATAAATGAAAAATTAATGAAATTGAAGAATAAGTCCAAATACAATCTCTTTTATAATTTTTCCCTGAGTCACTCCATTCCATCAGAATTCATTTTCTCCCTCTGAGCTTCCATAGACTTTTATGACTCTGTAAGGAAACTTAATAATGCATTCTAGTCATCTGCATTTGTTATACAGAATCGTAAGCCCCTAGACAGCGAGGATAGTTTTATCCATTTTTGTATTACTCATGGCACATAAAAAATGCTTAACTAGGAGTCAGTCTAATGAATATCTGAATTATATTGAATCTCTTCCTCAGTAAATCCTCAATGAAAGTTTATATGTAAGGAGCACCTGGGTGGCTCAGGTGGTTAAGCCTCTGCCTTCAGCTCAGGTTATGATCTCGGGGTCCTGGGTTCAAGCCCTCTGTAGTGGTTCCCTGCTCAGCAGGGAGCCTGCTTCTCCCTCTCCCTCTGCTGCTCCCCCTGCTTGTGCTCTCTCTGTCAAATAAACAATAAAATCTTTAAAACAAAGTTTATACATAAAAACTATATATTTTACTTCTTAATTCCAAAACACAACTGATCCTGAGTTTTGGTTAAGAGATTATAGGCCATTATCACCACATCAGTTTTATAAAAACAAAAGGTGGGAAATGTTAAGTTACTTGCTCAAGATGACACAGCTATTAAATGGTAGAGCCGGTATTCCAGTCCATGCCTGGTAAACTTAGAACCCAAACCTTCATCTGCTTCTCTTGAAGAAATTTGTAACTACGGGCACAAAACTAACAAATAAGTAATACTGATTTAAAAAAAAAAAATCCCCTGTAACGTATCAGTCAATGTTATAGAGATTTAAAATTTTTCTAAGAGTTGAAGATTTTCTTAATTTTTTTAGTTAGAATAGTAATCAACCTACTTTCTTCTCTTCAGAACCTATGGACTCTATCAGAATACTCAAAACTATTGAGTCTTTATTCTTTTGTCTACTCTCTTCAAACTGTGTTACCTGAACCAACCTCAATAGCCACAATGAGATAAGATACTACAGGGGAAAAAAAAAAAAAGGAAACATTTATCACCAATTGGGTTTTCTTTCTTTCTTTCTTTTTCTTTCTTTCTTTTCTTCTTTCTTTCTTTCTTTCTTTCTTTCTTTCTTTCTTTCTTTCTCTTTCTTCTTTCTTTCTCTTTCTTCTTTCTTTCTCTTTCTTTCTTTCTTTCTCTCTCTTTCTTTCTTTCTTTCTCTTTCTTTCTTTCTCTCTTTCTTTCTTTCTTTCTCTCTTTCTTTCTTTCTTTCTTTCTTTCTTTCTTTCTTTCTTTCTTTTTCTTTCTTTCTTTTTTTTATCAAACTCTTTAACAAATTATCTCTCCAAGCCCATCTTCTCCTCAGACAATTGGGTCCCTTACCATGATGTGAGGCCACAGGATGAACTTTCAGATTTGAAAAGCAATAAATACAGTGCAGTCCAGTTTCCTGGGAAAGATCAAATGTTTTGAGTTTGACTTCCTCTCTATCCCTAAAAAACATTTCAGAAGGAAAAGACTGATGGAGTCCTCATTGGTCTTTTTCCTTTGTATGTTTTGTTAAATTTTTTTTTTTTTAGCCAAGCTGTGAAAAGTTGTTGTTCATTAATGAAACTCAGAAAGTAGTCAAGGCCCTTTGAAGTTTAAGAAAGCATCTGTTCCACTGTCCAAAGAGAGTAGAGAAATTAACATCTCCATCACATGGGTTCCAATGTAATCCAAGTTATTACCACCCAGAAGTTGCAGGTGCAAGGACATAGCTAGCTTTGTTTTATGAAGCATATTCGAGTGTGTGCATGTGTTTGTGCATGCGTGTGTGCGTATGAGTGCGTGCACCCCTGTGCAACATAAGGACCAGCTCTCATAAAATGAATATTTTTTTAAGGTAAGTTACAAATACATTCATATTAAGTTAAAATTGCTCTTTGGGTGGATTTTTCTCAGTTACCTGTCAAAACCATTAACAGTTCAGTCAATAATGATCTAGGTCTTGTAGGAAAAATCTAAATTTTCTAAGGGACAACTTAACTTTTTCAGTTCAGCTAATTGAAAGGGACACATTTAAAAGTGGGAAATCAAATTTGAGCGGCATATAAAGAATTCTTATCTCACTTGTCCCTCCCAAACAAGACTTAAAAAGTTAGAGTATTAAAAAATTAAATAAATGTTATATTTTAGTTTAACTTTGAATGTAAATGCACTTTAATTTGTCAGTCCTTTGATGCATAGTTATGGCATTTTGGAGAAGAAGCATAAGTCAACTCATCTATGCCCTCTATCTTTTATGAGCCATATCAGTAATGCAACTTCTATAATTTCAGTTTTGGTTTTCATAGGGCAGAGTGAGAACTCTAGAAACACTTGGAACATGATCTCAGTGCAAAAAAACTTTAATATTTTTAATAGTTTCTCATCCATACCTAATTTGATAGTCATTATTTCAAACAATGTTAGTTTTTATAGATCCATTTATTCCCCTGACACACACAATGATCTGTTAACTTATCTATCATTTATTAAAGTAATCAGGATAATAACTGCCAAAAATAGGGTAAGCTTCTACTTCTAAGAAGATAGAGGAGATAAGCTTTTCTTTATTTCTCCTACAAGTACAACTAAAAACCTCGGAAATTATATATAAGACAAACAAAGGAAGACCTTGAAAAGTCTGTTTCTGGAAAACAGAAAGATTATAGACAGAAAAAATAAAACGAACAGAGCCCTTAGCAACCTGTGGGACAATCACAAAAGAATATTTGTTTTTTTTTTTTTTTAAGATTTTTATTTATTTATTCGACAGAGATAGAGACAGCCAGCGAGAGAGGAAACACAAGCAGGGGGAATGGGAGAGGAAGAAGCAGGCTCATAGCGGAAGAGCCCGATGTGGGGCGATCCCATAACGCCGGGATCACGCCCTGAGCCGAAGGCAGACGCTTAACCGCTGTGCCACCCAGGCGCCCCACAAAAGAATATTTGTGAAGAGGAAATGTCTGTGACAATTATAAAAGGTGGAAGTTAAAGGGACACAAAGGGGAGGTAAAGTTTTTACATTTCACTCAAGCTGATAAAATTTCAACACCAGTATTCTGTGATAAATTACATATAATGTAGTATCTACAGCAACCAGGGGCGCCTGGGTGGCTCAGTTGGTTAAGTGTCTGCCTTTGGCTCAGGTCATGATCCCAGGGTTCTGGGACTGAGCCCCACATTGGGCTCCTTGCTCAGCAGGGAGTCTCCTTTTCCCTTTCCATCTGCCTGCCATTCCCCCTGCTTGTGCTCTCTCTCTCTTCTGTGTCAAATAAATAAATAAAATCTTAAAAAAAAGATAAACTGAAAGAATTATAAATGAATCAAAATGGAATTTAAAAAAAAAATGTTTAAGCAATCCATAGGAAGGAAAGGAAAAAAGACAGAAGTGAAAAACAGAACAAGAAGATAAGAAAATTTCAAATGGTGGACTTTAAGCTCAACATATCAGTAATAACATTAAATGTAAATGGTTTAAATATACCAGTTATAAGATACAAAGAAGCAGAGTAGGTAAAAAAACATGGTGCAAGTATACTCACTCTATAAGACACTTAGTTCCAGGGGCGCCTGGGTGGCACAGTTGTTAAGTGTCTGCCTTCAGCTCAGGGCATGATCCTGGCGTTCTGGGATGGAGCCCTGCATCAGGCTCCTCCACTGGGAGACTGCTTCTTCCTCTCCCACTCCCCCGGCTTGTGTTCCCTCTCTCTCTGGCTGTCTCTCTCTCTGTCAAATAAATAAATAAAATCTTTAAAAAAAAAAAAAGACACTTACTTCCAATATAATAATACAGGTAAGGTTAAAAGCAAATGAATGGAAAAAGATAAATCTTATAAACAGTAAAAGAAAGCAGAGGCACGTGGCTGGCTCAATTGGTGGAGCATTAACTCTGGATCTTGGTGTTGGGTATGAGCCCACGCTGGGTAGAGATTACTTAGAAAAAAAACATAGAAAGAAAGCAGAAATAGCTGTATTAATATCAACTGCAATAGTTTTCAAAGCAATAAAAATTACCATGTAGTAAGAGGTATATTACATAATGATAGGATCATAGGGGAAGAGAGGAAAAAACAAAACAAGACGAAATCAGAGAAGGAGACGAACCATAAGAGACTCTTAAGCATAGGAAACAAACTGAGGGTTGCTGGAGGAGAGAGGGTTGGAGGGATGGGGTAACTAGGTGATGGACATTAAGGGGGGTATGTGATGTAATGAGCACTGGGTATTAAATAAGACTGATAAATCACTGACCTCTACCTGTGAAACCAATAATACATTAGATGTTAATTAATTTAAATAAAAATAAATAAATTTTTAAAAAAGAGGTATATTACATAATGATAAAAAGATCAATCTACAAAATAAATTAATCCTAAATGTGTATGCATCAAACAACAGAGCTTCAAAATCTGTGAAGGAAAAAATAATAGAATTGAAAGGAGAAACAGACAAATTCACAGTTAGAAACTTCCAATATTGCTCTCTCAACAATTGGGAGAACCAGACAGAAAATCGGAAAAACAATACAACTCAACAACACCATCAACCAAATCTATTCACATTCCATTCACCAAGAGTGGAATATATTTAAGTGTCCACAGAAAATATTGCTAGATGGATCGTATCATGGGCCATAAAACAAGTTTCAAAACATTTAAAAGAAATGAAATCATACAGAGTGTGTTTTCTGCCACAGTGGAATCAAACTAGAAATTGATAACAGAAAGGAAAGAAAATCACCAAACATGTGGAAACGAAACCACATACTTTTAAATAATCCATGGGTCAAAGAGGAACTTTCAAGGTAAATAAGAAAATATACCTAATGGAATGAAAATAAAAATACAGCACATCAAAGCATGTGGGGAGTAGTTAAAACAGTGCTGAGAGGGAAATTTATAGTTCCACATGCCTGCTTTAGAAAAGAAGAAATATCTAAATAAGTATGAGAGAATTTTTTTTTAAATTCCTACATATTAACTTAGATTCATTTATATGTTCTTAAAATCCCACCAGTTGCTAATTTATTTTGCTACTCTTACTGATTTACAAACTTATATGACTAAGATACAAAAAAGGATATTGTTACTTGCTACAGTAAATAACAAATAAAAAATATAGGAAACATAGAAGTACCTACAATTTTACTACTAAATAGAATAAACTGATATTAAACTGTTATTGTGGCTTTCATTTGGTGTGTATTATCCATCATTTCCAAATTTGTATTATTTTCTTTCTTTCTCTCTCTCTCTTTTTTTTTTTTTTGGTCTTGGCTTTTTTTGGTGTGTTGAAAACATGTCTGTTTGGGGAAAAAAGTAGTTGAGTTCTATGTGCATTTGTGTGCATGTGTGATAGCCAAAATGGAAATCTGGCTTTTTATCCAAGTAAACTTAATACATGTATGTCTATTATATTGCTATTATAATTGGATTTTAAAAAATATAATTGGACTTATTTTTACCTCTGGTTTCATATGTTCTGTTTATCATACAATCATATTTGTGAAAATAAAAGACCCATTTTTATAACATTAATTTTTAAAAAGTTTTTACTAAATTCAGTTGATTTTTTTTAAGTAAACTCTATGCCCAACATGAGGCTTGAACTCATCACTCCACAATCAAGAGCCCCAAACTCTACCAACTGAGCCAGCCAGCTGCCCCAGAAAAATGACATTTAGATCTGTGCACTTCACATACTTAACATTGGTGGCTATATATGGAATTAATTTATGATCAGAAGACTGGTTTATAAATACTGAGAACCTGAACAATGGACTGATAGGTGAGTTACAGACGGGAGATGAGACTGGAAAAATGTATAGAAGAGAAATGCATAGGATTAAAACAACTTGAGTGTTCACTGAAAGAGGGAAGCGGCCGACAAAAAGATGACTTCGTAAACTCCAGCTGGGAGGACGTGCCCCCGGGTATCACTATACGGCACCGCAGCGCAGTATGGCGCTTGCGCCAAATGTGCCCCTCCTCTCCCTAGAGGCCCTGTCCCCTGGGAGGGCCCCTCCCTGCGGGAGAATTATACTTCCCACCCATTTGCTGTCAGTTTTGACCATGTGACTTGTTTAGACCAATGAACCATGAGCAGAAGCACTTCTGAGCAGAAGCTTCCGGAATTCCGCCTCCTCGGTCACTTTTTCTATTTCCTTTGAATGCCCTGGGCAGGAGCCGTTCTCTCAGCCTGGACACTAAAATAAAAAGCCAAGAAGCAGAGCCTCAGTTAATCACAAAATACAGTGAGAAATAAACGTTTGCTTTCACAAGTCACCGTGATTTGGGTCGTGTTTTGAATGCAAATGAGTTTCCTTATTATCCTGTCGGAGCCCGTTATTTCCATCAGCTGTCGGTACTGACGCCGCTTTTCTCCTAGACTCAGGACTTGCCTGAACAGTATGATGCATATTAAGTGAATAAGGATCTTGAGTATTAGAAATCGGGACAGTCTAGTAAATTCTCCCTCTGTGGTCAATTTCCTTAAAGAATGTGGATACGTGTGTGGGTGGGGAGAAAGAATTTATATATATCCGTATATATTTCTTTATTTGTATGTTATATTTATATTGTTATATAAATTTGTATTATATATTATATATTTATTTCAACTTGTTATTATTTTTATAGCAATAGGAAACAATTTTATGTTAGTTGCTACAAAGGATAGGAATATTTGTGAAAGTTAGAAGAAGCACGATTTATGCCAATTTGTTTAAACAATTATTTTTAAACCACAATCATTTTCCCCCACTGATCCTAATGTCACCATTTTCCCCAAAATAAAAATTCTTAGCCTTTTAGGTTAGAGCCCATATTTCAAAATATAAATAGGAGTATTTGGAGAGAGATAAAAGAACAAAGAACCTTTGAAGACTGATCTAATCTTACTTGGGTCAGTTATTGTGGATGTTTGGGGATGATTAAAATTTCATCCATCAAAATAAAAATAAGCCAATGACAATTATTGTTAAAGAATAATATTTTATAGAAGATATCAGCATTAGACTCCCTCTCTTCTTTGCTCCTTCCCTCCTTTTCTATAAATATGTATATTTTTAGGATCTAACACATAACCAGGCAGTATGCTAGATGCTAGGGATTAATCAACGAATAGGGCAGAATCTTGTCCCTGCCTAAAATGAATTATACACTTTTACTTAAAAACTACTGCCTACTTAGGCCGCACACATTGCTTCCTCATCTAAACAAGTGACAAGATTTTCAACAAACGTGCAATTTTCACCAACTGAAAAAAGGAGTCGCCCTCAGGTGTAGCTGGTTTGTTAGAAGCCATTGAAGAAACAGAAGATTGTTCTTCTCCAATTTGTCTTTTCCCACTGGCAAAAGGAGAGACCGCTTACACCAAGAGTGATTCTAGGAAGCCAACACCTGTGGCAGAGTTCTTCGTTAAGATGAAATGGTGGAAAACCATTATTTAGTTAAAAGGCAGAGCGGTGTATTTGAGAAAACACTAGACTGGAGGGAAAACAGTGTCAGGCTCCTTCTCAAGTCAGGTGACTTTGGGCAAATCATTTCTTCTATTGGAATTCAAGTTCTTCATCTGCAAAATAGAGGCAATGAGATCAGCTTTATCTCTTCATGGCATTGGAAGGAATATCAAATAAACACAGGTAGTGGGAGCCCCTGGGTGGCTCAGTCAGTTGAGCGTCTGACTTTTGGTTTCAGCTCAGGTCATGATCTCAGGTTCCTGAGACATCGCCCCCCATAGACTCCCCGCTCAGCGGGGAGTCTGCCTCTCCCGCACTCCCTCTGCCCCTCCACGTGCGTGCTCTCTCTTCCTCTCTCTCTCTTAAATAAATAAATAAATCTTTAAAAAAAAAAACAAACCCAAACACACAGGTAATGAAGTGTGTCACTGCAAAGTTCACTGCACCTCACTCTTTTGATTTTAAGCCTTATTATTTCCTTTTTTTTTCTTTCATGCAATTTTTATCTATGTAAATAGGCAGCATAAATCCAGATGGGCTCCTCCCAGGACATCCAAATACAGTACTGCATTAGGTCAGTTATATAAATAGATTTTAAGTAATCGATCACTAATTTATTAATGAATTTATTCATGTAGCCAATATTGACTTAATATCTATTATTTTTAAGGCTTCACATTGGGTGCTCCAAGAGATACAGAAGTGAATGGTACAATTGCTCTGACAGGATAGAAACTCTAGTTTTAAGAATTTATCCCAAGGAGATAATTGTACATGACTGGACCTGTTTAAAATGAAGGACATGTCTTACAATATTTTTATAATAGATAACAGAGAATAAAATAAACAGTGAAGCAAGAGAGATTGGTTAAATCAATTCTAAAGTAATGTAGCATAGAATAATTGTCATTTAAAAAGACTGTAGATCTCCATATCAACAGAAAAGAAAAGGTACAAAAGATCAATGTTCCCCTTTGTGTAACTTCTGTACATCAATCCTTGAGTCTACATGAAAAAATTGGCAACGTTTCTGAGTTTGTATTCTCTTTATGCCCTCTGCTGTGGTGTGATTCATTTACAACAAATAGGCATAATTTCTACAAAAACAAAAAAGCTCTTTTCAAAGAACTGGAAAAAGAATGGTACGGGACTAGTCTTCAAGACTTTACAATCAAAACTAGTTTAAACACACAACTAGAGACTTCGTAAGGGACAAGTCTGATGGAAAGAATAGCGTGGAGTCTCATCAGGGATAAGGAGGGATGAATAAGAATGTCAAGTCAGGGAGAGACAGAAAAAGTATTTTAGGCAGAAAGGACAAACAGTAAGTTACTGAGATGGAAACACGCGCTAACTTGTTTACCCTGAGTACTCTGGTGTTAAAGAACAAAAAGTCAACGAGTGAATTTAAAGTTCTAATTGGTTTTATTAAGTGATTCATGAATCGGGCAGCATCCCATCTAGCAAGCAGAGGGGGGTTCTGAGAAGGGGTACAAAATAGGTTATTATAGGAAAGAGGTTGGGGTAAGAAGTTATTAGGGAAAGAAAGGATTGTTCCAGGCAAGATCACGTTCCCTTAGGGAAAATTAGGTGGGTAACCTCATTACTGGGGGGACGGAGAGGGCCCATATGATAGATTACCTCATTGGTGCTGATCAGAAAATTCCTGACTTGTCAAGATTTACATTTCTGGAGGAAGTCGAAACTGCAATGAGGTTAGCTAGGTATTAAGCCCAGGTCTGGTGACTTGGCCTAAGTGACACCAGTTTGGATCTGTGGTTTTCTTCTTAACAGTATAAATGGAAAAGTTTGCTATCAGGTTGGAAAGTGTAAGGCCAGATCAGATTAAGAATTTGGGCATTTGTTGAGTTGACAATGAAAAGTGGTTATATTTCAGAAGAATGCTATACTCAGATTGCACAGTGGAAAATTTTAGTCTTGCATGGATGCCCTGGTATGGGTCCTGGCCGTACCACCCTTAGACCCAAGCATGAAAGACCTTATTTCTGAGCCTACTTCCAGGGCTAGCAGAAGCTTCTACCCTCAATTTGGAGGGCAGGGGTCCGAAGAATAGTGCAGTGGTGCCTGATGTCGGGAACTGTGGATGCACTTGGATGTGTAAGCTGGTATTCAATGCATGTGTTCAATGGCCACTGTCACCAGCTAGACCCCAAGACCTGACATTTGCTGCCCACCTGCTTATATTCACTAATGTTTGTCCCACATTTTTCCTTAAGCTCTTCTTGCCAGCTTACCTCTTAACTCAAGCAAATGAAACCCGAAACCACCCCTCAGGTCATGATGACTACCCTGACAAGACCTCCAGCCCCCCCAGACCTTCTGAGCACCTGTGCAGATGGACCATGGAGTGACATCTGGAATGACTCACCATTACCTTTACTTCATTCTAATACTAAAATCTCCACCCAAGGAGAAGCCTTGGTATACAGGGGGGTCTTATTAGGTGGGTTACTTCAATTTTGGGAGGATGGAAAGGGCCCATGAGATAGATGACCTCATCGGTAACCTATCAAGGTATGTGTAGGAACGTTTTCTTAAGATGCAATGTATGATCTTATGCCTGCCTCTACCTACGATGACAAGGCTTCCCTATCTACATACTCATCCTAACCCTAAACAAAAGGAACTCATTCATCCTCTCTTGGGGACCCATGGCTTTGGAAGCTATTCTGTGATCTCCTTATTTACTGCAAATAAAAGTTTTCTTTGTACAACTCAACTGGGTGCGGTTCCTGACTTACCAAGGAGCGAATTCACATCGGTTAGGTACACATCACATTACAGAATGCAGCAGGGATTGGGAAAAAGAAGTCAGTTTGATTTATAAATGTTAGGCACTTAGACATATGGCATGTAAGCCTTCCTTAGCACCCTTGCACTGAGTCCTGCCAATGTTAGTGGCAAGACTGTAGACTAGCCCATAGTAGATAATCAATAAACTTTTGGGGAATGAATACTTGGAAACAATGAACACGATAACTCAAACTGAGGAGTGACGACAGAGAGTAGACCAAACTGGCCAGAATTTCCAAGAGATAATCTCTTCTGCTATACTTCCAACTCAGTAGAGTCAAACAGCATAAATTTAGTTATTTGGAAGACAGTTGGGAAGCCATGTTTGAGTTATTATATTTAGAAATATGTTTTTTAATTTTATTTAGAAATTTAAATTTAATAAAGACGTAAACAAATAGCAAATGTATCTCTTTTCGTTGCTCTAAAAACAGAAGCATAAATATTTATCTCAGTTAACCATTTATTTGTGGACACTCCTACTGAAGAAACTTGCCAGAAGCCCGGGCATAAAAATCCTTGATTGAATCAGGCCTGAATCATTGACTCATTGTGTGTGACCTGGGACATGTCACTTGACCTCTCAGCACCGCAGAACATTAAGGTGGAAACATAGCTGTAAGCAAGGCTGTGCTGAAAACCAGAGGCTCCATCTAAATTGGCTTTTTTTGGTAAATATATCATGGGAGAAAAAAAGAACATTCAAATCTTTCAAAGCAGTATTTTCAATTTGGCTTTTAATTCTTAAACGTGGGGCTTCTTATAATGTAGGTGGACTTCGTGAATACTTAACCTAGCAAATTCCTTATGAACTGCATGCTTCCTGCTGGATACTCAATTAGTCCCTTAACAGGATTTTCTTCAGGAATTAAAAACCAAATCTGCAGCTTTTAAATCTTCAAGATTTGACCAGTTTTTAAAAACATTTTGAATTCTGAGCAAATCTAGGAATATACAGGAGCAGGAAGCCTACCAGAAGAGGGGAGACTGCACATCTCCGTAGCAATGAAGGGACGAGTTCTTGGCTACTTGTCTTTCAATGCAACACTGTTTTCAATGACACCAATAATTATTGTTAAAATTGCCTGCACACGTTTCAGAGCTTAAGATGGATCATTTTATTTACTTCCCACATGAACTTCTAAGGTCAAGTTTTACTACTCTGCCCATTTTACGTAGAGAGAAACTGAGGCGTAGAGAGATTAAGCAGTTTGCCCGAGACTATACAGTTTTGCCCCAAACAGGTGGTGCGTGATTAGAGCTCTCACTTTCATACTTGATATTGCCTCACTTGTGGTAGAAATCACTGGATTCAGACGCAAGCAGACAACGTATTGATGATATATAAACCTCATCAAAACAAAGATGCTGCCATTAGGAGAGAAATTCTTTGGAATTCACAGTTCAGTCCTATTCTGCAAAAGAGGCATTCTTACTCTTTTGTTATCCAGGTAGAGTGACGGACAAAAATCGAATCTTAAGGAGCTGTGTGTGAAAAGCCCAGGAAACCATCTCTCCAACTACAACATCCCCCAAGCAGGAGTTCCCAAGCGTCAGAGCACATTAGCAATTACCTGCACCATTTTTCAGAATAAGCACATTCCCAGGACTCGCTGCTATAGATTAGGATGAAGTAGGTCTGGGGTATGGACATGGAATCTGTATTGTTAAATGCAGCCCGGTAACTGCCATGGAGGCCACCCTCCGTCCACACTTGCAGACAGCTTTTAAATTTCTTGTCACCTCAGACTCTTGGAGACACCCGGCCTTTCAAAACAAACACTAAGTCTCCTTTCCACATTGCTTAATTAGAAGCTTGACAAAGTCGGTGTGACAAACACCAGGTGCAATCTGCAAGAGGTGAGTCAGGACCCACATCAAAATGTGTCCTGGTTCTTGGTTTCAGCATAATACATAGATGGAACCATGGCCTACTAAGTTCTCAAAACCAGAGATCTGGGTTGAACGTCATAACTTTAAAACACTAGAAAGAAAATGCCGTGGGTGAAAACATTTGCATAATTCAGAAAAATGTAATTCCTGGAGTAGCAGCACAGTTGCTTGGTTTTATCCCGAAATGATCCTGATATCTACGGTAGGCAGGAAGTGACTAATGTCATGCGTGGAGTCACACCTCTTTAATGGTATTTTTAGGCCTGATAGCGGCAGGAGGAGCCCTCAGGTCCCATTGGAATGGTAATTCGGCTAATTGGGTCTTGGAGCTAACACCTCTCTTGGATAAAGGTAGGAAGTCTCACTTTATTGAATGGGTTCAGGGTTTTTGCTCCCCAAGATTTTAGCCACCTGTATTTGAAGGCGGGCTTCTTACCCCAAACTTTGTAATCACTTTGGATGTTGTTGTTTTCCTAAAAATACAAAATCAGGTCTCAATGCCCGAGGAAGGCTAGATGTAAAGGATTTTTGAAAAACTTTGTATTTCCAGGTTCCTATTCCCTTTGAAGGGCTTTCTCCCAAAGGCCTAAGATTCCTTTCATTTGAGGTTTCCCTTCTCCCAAATTTATGATTTGAAAAGAAAATTAGTGTGAATCATTAGAGAAAAGAAAAGGTTCACTTAATCTTTTTCCCCTTTGTCTTCTTTTTCAGCCTTTAAGTATACGGTGTGGTTTACAATGAGTTAGGAAGATGTGGTATTTTAATACTTCCTTGAAACAAGGGGATTTTCAGCAATCTATGAACCCCCTGAAATAGTATGAAAAATTTTGAGTGAATATTCGCTTTTCTGGGAGCAGAATCACTTTTTTTTTCATTACAAAAAAGGGTCCCTCTACCTAAAAAACTTTAACAACTAATAAGAAATAAATTAATTTATAATAAATAAGAATAAGGAATAAGAAATAAATTAGTTTCTAGAAATTAAGCATATCCTTTTTAAGATTTTTTTTAAAAGCTGGAAAATTTGTTAATCTTTTCAGGAATAAATTGAAATCTCCAAGGCAGATAATTTAAATATTGTGACTACTCACTCTAATTCCGCTATTAAGACTATTAGCAACTGCTTGTGGACACTGTCAGTATAACATCTTCTCCTTAGTCATTATGATTAAGACTACTAAAATATCAAAGGCCAATTAGACTACAAGCTTCCCCTGGAGTAGCACTTTCTGCTTTTATTGATTTGTCATGTAAATTATAAACTCTCGCTGACAAAAATTATTGGCATTTAAATCAAGGAGGTTAAATAGTTTTGTCCTTTTCTGTAATCTGAGTTAGAAAAATGCAAGTGAGAAATGTGTCCTTTCAGCAGTGTAAAAGACCTTGTTCCACCCCCCCATCTGAAATACATAGGAGTCTGGATGTAATTTTAAAAATTTAAATAGTCCAATAATACGAAAGTAAAGCTCCCCCATATTCAGTGATTTAAGGTAAAGTTCCAAAATATTAAGCTTTCTTTTTAAATAAGAAAAATATATAAACATACATTAAATAAACCTGACGCCCCGTGTGGGTCTGGAAGTCATGACCCTGAGATCAAGAGTCTACTGACTGAGCCAGCCAGGCACCCCTCTTTTTTTTTTTTAAATAAATCACCCAGATGGTTGTATTTGGGGATTTTATTGTCAATCGAATCACAATCATTAATCTCAGGTTCTTTTGAGTATCCACCTTTCAAATTGTAGACTAAGTCATAAAATATTTATTTTATTTTATTTTTAAAGATTTTATTTATTTGTCAGAGAGAGAGAGCACAAACAGCGGGAACAGCAGGCAGAGGGAGAAGCAAGCTCCCCGCTGAGCAGGGAGCCGGATGCGTGGCTCCATCCCAGGACCCTGGAATCATGACCTGAGCTGAAGGCAGACCCTTCACCGACTGAGACATTCAGGCATCCCAAGTCATACAGTATTCCAAAGCTAATTTCCTCACCCATGGAAAGAAATGCTAGAAGACAGTTATAAATAGTGTCTGATGAGAAAGGGATTTTTGTCCCTTTTCTTTCATTTGAGAAATCCTTAAAGCATACCTCTAATAATATTCAGTATCTTATGTGAAATCATCAATAATTAATAAATGACTATTCTGATATGGTGAGATGTTCAAAAACTATAATTATAATAAAAAAGTATCCTCTTCTACCTATATCAATGAATCAATAAGCATTTTGATCTCTTCCAATGTGTTCATTCTAATTCCTTGGATGTCTGATAGATGCTTCCATATCCCCCTCTATCCACATGTTCAAATTTAGTCATAAACACAGTTAGCCATACCGTCTTCAAAATCTGATCTGAATTAATAATACTAGAGCCTCAAGAGTTTAGCCTTGGAATTAACACTAAAACTAAGAAGTCCAATTTCTATGTAATTACTGGAAACTCCAGCACGTCATTCAAACTGGGATATAGAAAACTAAATTCCAGGTCATCTCTTTCCATCTTTGCACAACTCAGACTCACAAAGTTCTATCTCTTGTAAAGCTGAAAAATACTGTGTTTTAATCTCCATTGGAGCACAGTCTTAGGGTTTAGAGAACGTTACATCTCACATGTACATGGAATAATGAAATATATTAACATTTGGAAAATCTGCATAACTCAGTGAAATGGTATTTTCCAAAGAATCAATTCATGATATAAATTCATGAATGGTTGTAAAGAGGCATTTAAAGTGTAGGATAAACCAACAGATTTTAATGTAACAGAGTACACACAGTTCATTCCTGTTGTTTTACATACAACATTGCAACTTGCCTTTATAAAATTACCATGTGCTGTGGAGCCTGGCTGGCTCAGTCCCTAGAGCACAGGCATGCAACTCTTGATCTCAGAATCATGAGTTCGAGTCCCACGTTGAGGTAGAGTTTACTTAAAAAAAAATTACTGTTTGTCAAGTTTTGACATAGTATCAAAGTCTATCTAAAAAGACTAATAAGATACTTCTCCATTTTCCAATGATATATCTGTGTGAAGCCAGATTTTTTTATATACTTCAGTCGAAACAACTGGATGATAAAGCAAATATGAGAATCCAGCAGTCTTCTATTAAGCGAGCTAGTAGAGATTTGCAAAAATGGAAAACGATGTTACATTCCACACAAGTGTTATTAAGTTGACAGGCCATTGTGTTTGTTATTGTTGTAAATGAACTGATAAATATCTTTTAACTTTTCAGTCAGCTTTTATTTCTAATATGGTAAATACTGATGGATATAGCCCATATAAACAAAGTTTTGTGAAGTCCTCAATAATTTGTAAGAGTGTACTGAGGCCCTTGACACCAACAAGTTTGAGAACCACTTAGACGTAGAACTGTGAAGGTAGGAAATCCTTTTTCTGGAAACTGCCTCTCAGGCATAATGAACACTTCTTTTGTGATGTGGGATGGAGGAGATCAGCAAGGATATGCCGTTAGCTCACAGTAGCTGAAGTAAAACTCTTACCTCCGAAATTCTCTGCCACATTGTCTTTTTTTTTTTTTTTTAGATTTTATTTATTTATTTGTCAGAGAGACAGCCAGTGAGAGAAGGAACACAAGCAGGGGGAGGGAGAGGAAGAAGCAGGCTCCCAGCAGAGAAGCCTGATGTGGGGCTCGATCCCAGAACACCGGGATCACGCCCTGAGCCGAAGGCAGACGCTTAAGGACTGCGCCACCCAGGCACCCCTCTGCCACATTGTCTTATAGAGTTGAAAACGTTGGATAAGGTATGAGTTAGGATGTTAAAACCTGAAACATCTGTCAGCTTCTGATCCAAACAGCTCATGTTTAAAATAGAAGCTAAAATTTAAATTAATTATCAAATGTTGTTCAGTTGGTTGGTGTCATAGCTCGTTTATGAAACTGGATCTCACGTCCCCTCATCTGTTGCTTGTGAATCAGGACTGGATGGCTGGTGGCCATAATGCAGGCCTGACTCAGAAAGGAATTTTGGTTAAATGTGAAGGTTGGGTGTATCCACGGGCACACAGAATAATTCAGTCCTTGAGAGTCAGTGAGGGGACAGCAGAAAGCCAAAGTAGGTCAAATAAATGAACATGGGATAAAACCTCAGTTAATGCTTATTAAGAAAAATATAAAGAATAGAAAGGCAGGAGAAGGGTACTAATGTTTTTTTTAATACACACAATGGTTATATCAGAAACCACTGGGTTACATGAGGAACCGCTGGCTTCCATCACCTCAGAGTAGACATTAGGCCCTCTACTAATCTCTTACTATAATTTAACAAACTACATCATCATAACAACTGTGTAAAGCAGGTATTTTCTTCATTTATCAACTAGGAAATAAAGATCTAGTGAGATGAATACGCTTCCAGGATCACACAAACGGATTCCACACCACACAATGCCACGTCAAAGATAGGGTTTGAACTTCGGGTCTCTCTTATCCTGGATCCTTCCTAAGAAAATCTGATGTGTGTGTGTGTGTGTGTGTGTGTGTGTGTGTACACAAAATATTCTACCCTCCAGAACTTTCATGTCTGGCTTTAAATTGTACTAGCTTCTTCCCTAGTCTCATGAGGTCGGGGGGAGCTGATAGAAATGCATGGATGTGTAATGAGCTTTTATATTCATCCATAGTCAGGCAACATTTTACTTTTTCTTTATGGGCCATGAATTATAAGTACAAGGGGACACACAACAATGTGTTTTTGTTTAATAAAGAAATCCCGTTTTACCAAATGTTCTCATTGCTGGAACGATCAGCACAGGGACATCTATGTGCTACTAAGCGAGAGTCTGCAATCCTGAATGACATATAATATTCATGGAAATTTAGAGCTAAGTTTAAGTGTTCCTGTGGGGTCCCACAGCTAGACACTTGACACCCATGGTTTTCACCCTACCCCCAAATAGATTTAATCCATACTATATGTAAGAGTACATAAGTTAGATGATATATTTTAAATTACAACTTAGCATTTAAAAGCTACCATACAACTAAGATTCAAGAAACAGGAGTCTAAGTGGGATGAAATTGTGCCCTGAAATTTAAGCCAGTTCCTCAAGAGCTGAATCACCTAAGGCAGTGTTCAAACAAAGGCTGAAGCCTTGAAGGTTTGTAGGGGAAAATTAGTAAGTGGGTTTCCCCAGAGTAGTGTGAAGTCATCAAGCCAGGGTAATGCTTCCCAGAGGTGAGACCGCAGGGCGGGGGTGGGGGGTGGGGAGGTGGCGGAAATTCGTGGTACTTTGCAGGTCGGCCCCTGGGGACTGGCTTGGCTGGCTACCTGGTATTGCCATAAAATTCTTGACCTCTAAGCACATCTCCTAACACCACACCCTGCGCGACTTGTTGAAAGCCATCGTTTCTCCTATACTCGACTCTTCTATTTTGACTTGTTCATTATTGTCCAAAATATCTGATAAGGAGCAAGAGCCCACTTTTCAAGGCCTAGCCGAGTTCCAAGGAAGTCCACACTTCAGAGAAAGCTTGGAAGGGAAGGAAAAAAAGAAAGAAATCTTTGACCCTATAATAATTACAGCGGAACCGTCAATGGCCAAATCAGTGAATTTGTAAACTCACTCTCATTTTTTCCTAAACAGTGCCACCTACTGTCCATTTTAAGTCATCGGGAGACGTGTTGGCGAGGACCAACGAAAAATAAAGGGGCAAAGAGTAACCGGGAAAAGTAACTCTTTCCGGCTTCAGGGCATCGGGGAAAAAAAGAATGAGAAAAGAGCGTCTCTGAGCAAACAGAATCTGACTCGTTAGCTTCTTAGAAGGCTCGCAAGAAGCAAAAGCTATTTAAGCCATCCTCTTGGGAATGGCTTTTTCTCATCGCGCTACCTCCGAGTTCTCTAGAGCACGATTTTTATCTTATGGTTTATTTATAATACGTGCTGTTCGCGTATTTTTACGTTAGGGGGTCAAGTTAAGAAAAAAATGATCATGTTCCCACTTTTTCCGTCACCCAAGACGGAAACGTCTGTGTAAGGGGGGCTCTGATACTTGACATTTGCTCAGAAACTTTTGAGCTCCTGGGAGGAAAAGGGTTAACATGCGGTAGACCTGTAGCTGATTTTATTTAGAGTCGCAGTCGGCTTTCGAATTTCCAGGTGTACACACACACACACACACACCTCCCAGCTATCTCTCCCCTGGGCTGTTACTTAGCCTGAGGGCACCACTTGGCCTTAAAGCAAATGAGTGAAACAGTGTGGGGAGTTTTTAGCGAAGAGGGAATCCTTGTAACTCAGTCTGGAGTTCAGGGATGTCTGCAAAGCGCGGCCTCCCCGCTCCACCGCTGCAGGGAAGGAGGGAATCAGGTGGTGGCCAGCATATGTGCGTGCATTTCTCTGCACACGTTAGCAATCAAGTTAATTGAATTCATTGGAGTTTAGAACCGGCCTCTAGCTCAGAGAGGGCTTTGAATGGCCAATTTCTCTTTCTTCCTCTCCCCCTCCCCGCCTCCCGCCCGCCTGCCCGCCCGCCCGCGCTCCCAGTTCCCTCCCCTCCGGGGTTCCCCAGTCCGCACCTCCCTTCTCCACTCCCCTCACCCCCCACTCCCTCCTCCGCCCTATTAAAACACCCACCAGCTCACTTGTTAAGACCCCCTTAAGTTGGAGGAGGCAGAAAGGCAACAACAGCGAGGAAGGAGAAGTCAAGACGTCTGGAAAGAATTACCCAGTCCTGGCTTCCAGCAGCCCATTGAACCAGGGACTTGAACCAGCCCCAGCCAAAGACTTTCTCCCGATTCTGCGCTTCCTGGGTTCTGCTGAGTCTTCACCGGGCTTTTCTTGATGCGAAAAAGAAAAGAGAATTTCTGATATCAGGGGAGGGGGAACTGGAGCAAAAAATAAAATAAAATAAAATAAAGTTAATTTATTTTTAAAGCACAAATTTTTCTTTTAAGAATTAGACCGAAGTGCAACGGAGATATTAAAAAGAATAGTAGTGAAATTTCCTTTTAAAGTGGGGGAGAACCAAACATTTAAGACTCCCCCATCCTTTTTAAATGTTGTTTTTAAATTTTTTATTTTTTTTGGCCGGTCGTCTCAAATTCATCTGATCTCTTATTACCTCAATTTTGGAAACTGCCCGCCACCGACCCTCCGGGACCACACAGACAGGCTGAGGACAACTTTATGACCAAGAGCTGAACAAGGTACGTTACCCTGGCGCGATAGGGTGAACCGGGGGGGCCCCCCCCCCCCGAATAGGCCAGGGAGAGGGAAGAAATTATCCACTACGTGTTAAAAAATTGTAAAGCTGGTTTTCAACAGAAAAGTTTGAGGTCTGCCAATTTCCAACAGACTGAAAATCAGGGGGTATTTCAGATCACTGTCAGACTTGGCAATATATCCCTGTCTTTTCCCCATCCCTGCGGCGCTCGCCAGAAATCCGCTGCCTTTCTGGGAACACAGGTAACCTCTCTGCCTGGGAAAGATTGCACGTCCTAGGATGTACTTTTCCACTCCTCATCTTCCGGAGCCGCAGAGGGGCTCCCAAGCTGGGAAACAAGAATTTCCCCTGTGCAAGGAAAATGCATTCCCCCCAGCCGCCCCCCCCCCCCCCGCGCTTGCCCCTTGCTTCCCATCCTTTCCCTTCTTTTCCCCCTCTACGTGGGGAGGAAAACCCTGGAACAGCCCGGCGCCTTTTACTTTTAAGTGGGAAACTCGCTTCTTACTTGGAAAGGAAAGGGTTAAAGCGATCCGGGCTCCCAGCTCCGGAGAGCCAGGACCCCCGAGAAGGAGGGTCCTTCGCCACCTCCTCGCTGCTACCGGCCTCGCTCGGCCACTCCCACTTTCCTGGGCTTCCCTTCCTTTGCACTCCCCGGACCCCATGAAAGTGTCAGGCTGGGTCAGCCCGGGCTGAGCCCAGCTCCAGAAGCCTTACTCGGGCCAGGGGTCCCTGGCGCAGGCGGTGGCACTCGTGGACCCAAGGGGGAGGAGGGCGCGCGTCCCTCTGTTGGCCGCCGCCCAGGGGCAGGGCGTGCGTGGGGACCGCGCGCTGCAGCGCAGGCAGCTGCAAGACCCGGGAGCCAACTCCGACGTGGCACCGAGCACGCTGGCGCTTCTTTCCGCAGCTGCAGTGCGGGGCCTGGCGGGTGGGGGGCTTGGGGGTGCCGTCCCCAGCGCCCGGCCCGGAGGTGGGAGCCGGGGGCCCGCGGGAGCTGGGGCGAAGTGGGAGGCGAGCCAGAGGCAGGGTTGGGATGGATAATCAACACCTTGGGCGGAATTCGTCACGCTGGTTCCCGCCCAGCGTGAGCCTGGGCTCCGAAATGGGTCCCTGTGAACCGGAGGGCGGGTCTGAAAGGAGGGTCTGTGTGCGGGCAGGATGGGATGGCGAGAGAGCCTTTTCCCTCCGGCCAGGGAAACTCAGCTGAGGGGAAACAGCGCTGAAAGGATAATTAAGGCTGAAAAGAGGGGCTGGGAGCCGAGAGGCGGTGCCTGGGGAGGAGGGTTTACGAGACCTGGGTCCTATTACACCGGCTTAGGTGCCAGCGCCTCTCCGTCCTTCCCCCCAAACGCCCGCGCGCGGTAGTTGGACTCAGCGACCCTGCGCACCTCCGGGGCAAGCGAGCGGCTACAGTCGTGCGCCCCGAAGGTGCGTGTAGGAGCCCTGGCGGCCCCTCCCTGGCCACTTCCCCACGCTTGGGGACCGTTGCAGCCGGGCGTCTCCCGAGCAGCTGCCCAGAAACGCTACACTCCAACCCACGTGGCTGGCCTGGGATTGCCTTTGACGTCACACCCTGGGGGGAGGTGTGACGCAATAGATCGGGAAGCCCTGATTGGCCACGAAGGGCTTCCCCCGAACTGGAGGCCTGAGTATATATAGACTTGCAGCTCCGCGTTAAGAGTAAAGTGAGGGGTATTGGTAGTTGGGCTTTGCTGAGGAAGTGAGGGTAACGGAAAAGGGGGAAAGACTTCACTGCCCATTGTAGATTTCAAGCTTTTCTCCTTGTAGATTTTTCATTGCAGTGAAGGAGTGGGATAATGCACCTTTGGAAGCGTTAAACAGGGTTATGATTTTTTAGAAAGGCAATTTTAACTTTTTAAAAGGTCAGCGCGTATTCACTCAATGATGCGAGTTTAAAATGTGTATTTATATAGATTTGGCTAGGACAGATATTTATGCCCATCAAACTGTTTGTACATACGGTTTTAAATTTTACAGAATAGGATTGAAAAGAATACTTAAATTCTGAACATTTTCTTTTCATTCCAATGTGTGGAAATTGACTCATTCATTATATTTTCGCTGCGTTTTTCTGGATGCTCAATAAGATTACTCAAACTACTGAGGTGCTGCATTTTTATCTTTACATTTATTTATTCGTTCATTCATTCATACTACATTTTTAATGCCCCTCATGCTCACTGAAGGTCTTTTCACCACTTGGCTATTTTACATTTTCAATAAAAGGTTAACTCTTTAAAGTGCTTATTTTAGTATTTATATTATGTCATGTGTGAGTTTGCAGTTTTGGAACAAGTATTCGGAATTCTAGGTTAACATCTCTCAATGATGGCACTGGAATTAGAATATCAACACTCCTATTCACTGTTTCTTACTTATGTATTTCCTGAGCTGGGGGAATAGAAAAATGTCTTGTAGATACAAACAATATGCAGACATATTACCTGAGTTGCCGGTGTTGTACCTAGAACTAAATCTTTACTTTACCAGAGAAAATTATGCAGCTTCGATAAATTAAAGTCTTAAATTGGCGATTAGCCTCAAATTTGAATGTCACTCTCCACAAAGCAAAGATGAAGTTTCTTCCATCCTGGAACACAGGAATTGAGCAACGAATGAATAAGAAACTTCCTAGAAAGTAAGTCAGATTGAAACTAGTTGTTTTAGTTAGGTTTATAGAAGAGCCTTCTAGTTTTGAATTTTGTAAACACTTTTTTATACATGGTTTCCATACCAGCTTTCTTTTAAAACAGTTTTTTTTTAAAAAATATCTTATTTATTTATTTGAGAGAGAGAGAGAGAGAGCATGAGCTGGGGTGGGGAGGGGTAAGCTGACTCCCCACTGAGCCGTGACCCTCTTGCAAGAGTCAGTCCCAGGACCCTGACATCATGACCTGAGCTGAAGGCAGATGCTTAACTGACTGAGCCACCCAGGTGCCCCTAAAACAGTTTTTTTTTCTTGAAATTTTAAGCACAGACCATTCACAGATGCATTTTTTATCTATTATTGGAACTGTGGGAAAGCCCTTATGGATAATGTGTCGGTCCCCTTTGGCAAAGTTGTATTACGGTGTTACATTTTTTTAATTGAAGTATGGTTCACACACAGTGTTCCATTAGTTTCAGGTGTATAACATAGTGATTGAACAAGTCTGTATACTTCATGCTATGCTCACCACCAGTGTAGCTACCCGCCCCCCATCATCCAACAGTATTACAATACCATTGACTGTATTCCCTATGCTGTACCTTTTACCCCGTGACTTATATACACAGTTACATTTTTTTCAATTTAAGAACAAGTGGTTCGTTACATTATTACCTTCCTGACTTTTATGTAATGTGCAAGTGATGAGTTAAGGTATTTGGAGAACAGAGTATAAACTCCATTGTCCCTTTCTGGGTTCTGTTTTTTTTGTTTTTTTTTTTTCCCAATCAAAATTCACAGAGGTTGCAAGGACCAAGCCAGTGGCAGCTGGTATGACAGCTGAATGGGGCAGACAGCTCCCTGTAGAAAAATCATTTCCACCCCAACTTGGTTTTAATCCTTTCCTCTTAGCGGCAATCTGCGTAGAGTAAGTATCACCCCACTCCGTATACCTTAAACTATTCAAGTGTATTTTGAATGTCATCATATATACAGATACATTGTTCGTATATATATTGCCTTGTTCACAATCTAGCTTTCCAAGTTACGCCCAAGGTGAGGCTTGAACTCATGACCCCAAGATCAAGAGTAGCATGCTTTACTGACTGGGCCTGCCAGGTGACCCTCACAATGTAGGAAAATGTTGATACAGGAGTCAAAATAAATATAATGAGGTTACACTCATTAAATATTTTTTTAAAGATTTTATTTTTAAATATTTTTTAAAATATTTTTTTAAAGATTTTATTTATTTATGAGAGAGAGAGTGAGCACGAGCACGAGCTGGGGAGAGGAACAGAAGGAGAAGGAGAAGCAGGCTCCCTATAGAGCAGGGAGCCAAATGCAGGCCGGGTCCCAGGACCCTAGGATCATGACCTGAGCCGAAGACAAACACTTAGCTGACTGAGCCACCCAGGCGCCCATCTGAAATATTTTTTTAAACTTAAATAATAAAATAGTTATAAAAGAATGCCTCTTAAATGCATAATTTTTACTACAAATTTTTAAAAAGCAAGTAAGAGGCAGTTCACATTTTAATGGAATTTGTCATACAAAAAATAGACTCAAAGAAGTCTTTATAAATAAACATAGTGTAAGGCAAAATGTAATAGGGCCCATAAAAAAGTAAAATAATAGTTACTGTTTATCACATGTCTAATATGTATCAGGCACCGAGTTAGATACTTTATATACATTATATCTAACCCCAGCCCCCCATAAAGGAAAATTAAAGGAACCTTGTCTCAGAACGATTAAGCAACTCAATCAAAGTCACAGTGTTTAGAGAGGAGTGTGGATGCATTTTGATCCAATAATTCTTGAATATAGTGCCCCCGAATGGCTATGCTGCAGCTGGACTAGTCAAGTTCCATGGGGGCTTAAATTGAGGAGAAACCACATCTGAGAGAGATCAGAAAACATTTCACGAGGAGACTTGGCATTTCCTGTGGCTACATGGGGTTCTGACCTATGAAGATAGTGCCCTAGAACCAATGGAGGAGGAACACAGAGAACTAAGATTCCAGGCCAAGTCTTTTTGCAAACTTTCCCCTTTGCCACGCTGAACTTGGGATGAAGCTTATGATGGTGAAACTCAGGCACCAACAGGGCAGTTGGGAGAAGTGGCATCCTTGGAGTAATCGATCAATACCGATGGTTCACATGAAGAGAAATCTGAAACCCACAGCGCTGGATCCAGACACAGCTGGGGTGACAAGGCCTTTGAAAGGCCCATTGCCTAACCTTGCAAGCTGGGCTCCAGGGTCTCTGTGAGGATCAATGCAGTGGGGCTGGTGAGACAAAGGCCAACTTCAAAGCCAGAGAGGGAGAGGAGGTCAGAAGGGGACAAGATGAGGGTCATGTGCTCTAATATGTCCCAGAGGGTACTGTGCTGTAATGTGAAGACTATTGAGAGGCTTCATTTGGGTACTTTTACCTCCGATTCTGGTTGAGGACAGTAGCAGACGCAGTTGCTGCAATTAGAATCACTTAAGGAGATTTGAAAATTACTGATGCCCTGTTAGTGCCCCATACCAATGAACTTAGAATGTTGGAGGAGCCACACATGGGTAGTTTTTACAGACCCCCCCAGGAATGTGGCTGTATGTCAAAATTTGGGAACCCCTACTTCTTACCTTTGCTCACCAGGCCTTCCTAATCCACCCTTAGCAGGCAAATGGCTACAAGCCTAGTGTGTGTCTTATATTACAAAGAAGCAGGTTTCCATGCTCCTTGGCTAGTGTCACCTGCCTAAGTTAATATTCTTAATTCTGATCACTCTACATATGACTGGAGGCCTAGCCACCCCCACCCCACGCCCCGCAATACAACAAGTTTGGGGTAGAGAAAACCTGTGTTCTAGAACCAGTGCTGTTCATGAGATGTAATTTTGAGCAATGCATTCGCTAAACAAATATTCTTTACATATCTCCTTTTGGCCTTTGTATGTGTAAATATTGGCTACAAATTAAAAAGATAGCAGTCTACAGTGATTTTAGAATATGAGGAAGAGGGCAAGTGCACTTTATCATTGAAGTTACTCTGTCTTTACATTAGGACATTAAAGCCATTAGTATCCCATTGAAGCTGGGATAAATATATATATATTCCTTGCCTACTTACAGTAAGCCTGCAAAAAGGTTGCATTCCTATTTTGCAGATGAGGAAATAAGGCTCAGGGAGTAGATAGATACTCTTTGTACTCCTCTTTCGGGAGAAGAGCATGCCCACATTGCTATATACATCCATCCTTATAGACCCCCAGCTATGGGTGTTTACAGTATGAAAATTAATAAAGTTTCAACCCTATCCCTAAAATTTGAAGTTCAGAGATATTGATTGTCTAAGGACACATGGCTTATTCAGAAGAGCCCTCAGGTAGTCAGATAACTAGTACGAGGCAGAGCTTGGGCCTGAATCCATTAATCCCCAGTCCAGCTATGCTCACTATGTCATGATTTTCCCTTATTAACTAACCGTGGGTTAGAGGGAGGGAAGGCAGCAAGTGGTAGAGAGCTAACATCATTGAGCTCTAACTGTTGGTAATTTTTGTTTAGGTACTTAAATGAGTTCTCTTTTTTAATTTAAAAATCTGTTTTGTGAAGTCAATATGATTATTTCCATTTTATCTTAGATGAAGACACTGACGATGTCAAGTATTACGTGACTTGTTCAGTGTCACCACACCATTAAAAGGAAGAGCCGCGAATCTGTCCTGGTTCAGTCTGGTTCCAGAGATGTGTAGGCGTGCGCGCAACACACAAGTATATAGACACACACAAGTCATTATAGAACCAAACACAAAACAGTATGTGGATCAATGGACAGTAAATAGTGTAAGAGTACAGATTTCAAGTTGATAAAAGATTATCTCAGCATCCCCCAGGCCCCACACGTGACCCCTGAATTCATAAGGTTCTTCAAACGGTACCTCGCAGTTTCTGGAAATGTTTTTAGAAGCCATTTGCCTTTTTAACTTTATTATCTAAAGGTCTTCTACAACGAGTCTGGTACTCCCTAAACCATTACATTTAGATAGCTGGGCAAGAAATTACTAAAAAGTAAAGAAAAAAACCCCCTGCTGGGTGAGGGGTACCCTTAAGGGTTCAACATATATTCATTGGCCCTGCAGCAAAGATAGGAGAGGGACCTGTTCTGAGTCTGCATTGACCGCCTGTGTCCGAAAGGACTTACTCATTTATTCAGCATGCCTACAATGTGCCAGACCCTGTTTTTGGTACAAGAACACACAGTTGATAGAGATCATCAAGGCCCTGTAGCCATAGCGTGTACATTGGGCTAGTTCGAAAATCAAGCAGAATCCGGGGAGAGGGACAGGGAGTGGAGGGAGGGAGGAATCATTTTAGAAGGGATGGTAAGCTAAGACCTCTCTGAAGAGATAGCACTTGGCCCTAATCTCTGTAGCCTTTCCCAGATGCTGACAACTAATTTGAGTTCACTTCCACGTCTCCCAGATCCAACACAAAGGACCACTTTATGAAGCATGGGAACTCAGGTCTTGCCACCGCACTAGTGCTGTGGGAGCAGCTGTCATTCTAGCTCATCCCACGTTACTTTCTGGTTACAAGAGGTCAAGGGGGAAAGAGGCTCTGAAACCCAATGACCTATGGAGTCCAGCTTGGGGGGTATGTGGACTAACAGCAAGGCTTCTCTCTGCTCTGCAGGTGAGACAATGAATGCAGGAGTGCCTTTGTCATGGTAAAGCAGGATTTTGGCTACAGGCATTAACAGCATGGCTGTTGCATAGACGTAACCACCAGCTTTCTTTGGGATGAGGTTGTTCTATGTCCCTTTTGGCCGCATCCACATAGAAAAATATCCGAGCCCAGAAATCTTCTCTGAGTGTCAGCTGATTTTGCATCTGTACCCGAGTGTCAATTCCCCATTTTCCATAATAGCAGGAAAGAGTTTTTGAGGTTCGTTTCTAACATTTCCTTACACAACATGTTGCATTAGCCAGAGACAAGGATGCTGCCTGTTGTGTCATGATGATTCAAATCTAGTCAGCAAATATTTACTGAGAAGACTGTCATCTGCCATTATGCCACCATATGGCTCCTCCTCCTGGTTTTGGGACTGTGGACAGGTTACTTACGTACTTAAGAGTCTTGGTTTCCTTGTCCTTTGTATATGTTATTTGTAACATGAGATTAAGAATACATTTACCATTTAAAGTTATTAAGATTAAATAGGATCGTGATACTCAACAAAACAGACAAAACTTGCCCCGGTGCCTGGAACCTAATGGATGGTGACTGTTAGCTGATACAACAGTGATGCCTATGACAGTGTTGATGCATAAAATAACATCCCTTCATTCAGCAAATATTTACTAAATACCACCCATAAACCAGGCAGTGTTTTATGTCCTTGGGGCACATTAGTGAAAATAGATTAAAAAAAAAAATCTGTTGACTTTGTGGAACTTACATTATGGTACATCAAGATATTCTGTAACACTTGGCTTAGCTTAGCATTTACTGTGAAGACTGGTACTTAGTGAATAACTGTTATCAGGTCTAATCGCAGCTGAAAAATCAATTAAAGTTTGATCTGGGCAAAAAAATCCAAGTCTTATGTTTTAAATCCTTATGGAGGTGGATTTCTAAGTCCTCTTTCCATGTAGCAGTAAACTCTTATGATCCAGGATGGAACTAACCATATTTTCCAATTTAACAATAAAGCTATATGTCTGACAAGGAGAGTTTGCTTATGAAACAGAGTATCTGAATTGAGGATTGTCTCAGAAAGTCTCACACATATGGTGCCCATATCTATGAAATCGCCCCCGGGGGGAAATTATAAAGCAGCACACACTGTGTGTCCCTCCTGGAGATCAATGTATTCCCTCAGTAAAGCTGGCTCTGAAATGTGCCTTTTGCCCTTTGGCCTGGACTGAGATGCCGCATGTGTCATAACCGGCAACAATACGATACATTGCAGAAATATAAAAGGTTCGATTTTAGCCATGTTGCTGCAGTTTACTAGCAAGTTTTCCCAGGCTTCAAAGGGACATTCTGTAGACTCCTGATGTAAGAGGGTGTTCCCACTTCAGCTGCGGCCAGCAGATGCTCTGCGAACGCTCTCTTTGTCCACGTGTGCTGATAAAAGCAAGGAAAATGTGAATAATGGAAAAGAATGGCAGGCAGTTCTTTTGCTGGCTCTGGTGATTTGAAACACAAGCGAAATACACACTTCAGTTTCTCCCTGGCAGAGCATTTTAGTCCCCTTGAAATTTTTCACTCTTGTGAGAATGACTCACGTCTTGGAAACGACAAGTTCCAAGTCTGGTGCTCCCCGCACCTTTAGGCATTGGTTAAGGTGCCCGTTGGGAGTTTTCATCATCCTGTCAGCTGTCGTAATTAACAAGGGATGCTGTGCTCGCTTGCTTTTCAATGCAAGCTCACCATTTCACAGCACCCCAGCACCCTGAACTTTCCATTGTGTTGGGATACCTTTATCAGCCTCTGATGTCCTACGTAAGTGCTGGAAGGGGAACACATCGGTGTATGTTGTTTTAGCTTCCTTGTTAGCTGATACTTTAAACTGCCTCATGCTCTTGGTTTTTAAAAACCCTTTCATAACCACTTTGATTTGGCTCCTTACTGCAGCTCTGTGAAGGGGTCTTGACCAATACTATTATCTCCACTCAGCAAGAGAAGATAATGTCCATAAGCTAGAATCCTGGTCTCCAGGCTGTTTTGCATCACCTAGGTTGTATTTAGTTAGGATGAAGTAGACTCAAAACTCACAGTGGGGAAGCAAACAGAAACTCTGCAATTAATTCTTGCCAACTAAGCATCCAAGGCAGGTCTTCCTGGTTGGTGGCTGGCTCCCTTCCACCTTCAAAAAGCAAGATCCCTCTCTCTTCGGACTGTGCAATCCCGGGGTACCTTGTCAGTTTGTGCATCAAGCCTGTGGGAGGAAAAGAGAGATTGCAGGAGACCCGCCCTCAAATCCCTATTGATAAAGTGGCCCATCTCAGGTCTCCAAAAGCTGGAACTCCAGGGCCGGCCACGCCAAGCAGGCTTGTGCTTCGAGAGGAAACACAATGCATGAGCGTCACCATCTCCCCAAAGCATAATGCACATCCACTCAGGACCCCATCGGTGCACAGGCACTGGGATGTGAGCGGTGCCTCTTGGACCCGAGTGATGTGTTGGCCGCACAACTGGTAGCAACCAACATCATACCAGGTGCTGTGCGGACATTCGATTTTAAGTCAATGTGGAGTCGGAAAACAGAAATAGACTATCCAGCCAGAGACTTTGCAGAGATAATTGCTTACCTTAATTTTCCACTTAAGGATTTACTTAGCTTTCAAAAGCTGGTTGAATTAAAGAAAAAGGTTAAAAATTAATTATATATAGATGTGACAAAAACCCTGAAGTCAGTGTGAATGATTGAAGATGGGGACGCAGTATTTATACCAATGACGTCCTTCATTATAGTTCGTTATCAGAAGAGGAAGAAAATAAACTTTGGGGGAAAAACTGTTATTGTGGTTTATCATAAGAAATACATATTTGGTCTTCATCTTGTTCCTGACACAGAGCTTCTAAAACCCTTGGTGTTTTGAAGTGAGGAGTATCTTTTGTTATGTCAATGGGGTGACTTTTAGACAGTCTAAGTAAGGGTGGGGGCTGCTTACCAGCAAAGCCAACCATTTGATAGAGGATTGGAGCATCCAGTCCTACCCCCAGACCTCTGGGGAGTCTAGAGGGGCTGGAGATTGAGCTCAGTTGCCAATGGCCAATGATTTAATTCAATATGCCTGTGTAATGAAGCCTCCATAAAAACTCAGAAGGAGAGAATTGAGAGGGCTTCTGGGTTGGTGAACACACTGAGATTTGGGGAGAGTGGTGCTCTTGGAGAAGTGTGGAAACTCCGTGCCCCTTCCCCAGACCTTTCATCTGGCTGCTCCCGAGTTATGTCTTTTTATAATAAACCAGGAATCTAGTGAGTAAACAGGTTTCCTGAGTTCTGTGAGCCACTCTAGCAAACTAATCAAACACAGGGTGGGTGGGTCTTGGGAACCTCTGATTTATAACCAATGGATCAGAACCTGGGCTTGGGACTGGTGTCTGAAGTTGGGGAGATGGGGGGCGATCTTGTAGGACTAACCCCTTAACCCGTGGAGTCTGATGCTGTTGGGTAGATGGTGTCAGAATTGAGTTAAATTGTGGGACGCTCACTGTTGTCTGGAGAATAGTTTGTTCGATGTGGGAACCCTCCTTCTCACCACACACTGGAATTGGGTCCAGGAACCCAAAAGAAAAACAAAATAACAAAAGTCTACCAGGTAACTCTTTAACATTCAGCTTTGGAGATACTTTAGGAAATGCAAAAAAAAAAAAAAAAAATTGTCCTCCTGTGCTCTGGTTGTTCAAAACCTTATTCAGGAGACACACACACCCTAGGGAGGAGTACACAACTGGCTGCTATTAAAAGCTGAAACGTGTTTCAGGTCCAGTGTGTTACAGCTTTGAGAGCATGGGAAATTTACCTGTTGAAAGTCAGCGGGATGCTATTTCTTCCTTAATTTATGAATTATTTCTCTAAACATTTATTGTGTGCTTACTGTATTACAGTAAGGTTTCTGATCCCCAGGATCTAACCATCTGGTGTTCGTGCTGGTGGTTGGAGGAAACAGATTTCTGAACAAAGGAATGCAAATCAGAATTAAAGGGGCTTGAGAGATGTGTATACAGGATCCCCAGGCATAAAGAACTTGTAATGTAAACAGAGATTTGGAGTCTAAACTCCCTCATTTAACAGATTAAAAAACCTGAGGCTCAGAGAGGGAAAGTGACTCTCTCAAGGTCACACATCTAGTTGTTGGAAGAGTTAGTGCTAGAATCCAGGTATCCTGATCTCCAACCTCAGTGGGCTGCGTGGAAAGGATGTGAGCTGAGGGATTTGCATTAGAAAGGAGATGAAATGGAGCAAAATCTCCTATGCGTTTTTCACTGGTCAGTATTGGGGATAAGGGGCAACGCGGCGTAGGAATAAAGAATGCCTTGCTCACTAAGATGATTAGGTTTAATACCCAGCTATGACCGTCTACAGAGTGCATCCCTAGGTAAATGAGCTAACATACCAAAAATAATACTTCCATGTATTTGTTTAACACATCATGGTTTCAGTAGCACCTTGCCACCATCATCTCATTTGATTCTTGAAACAGTCCTCCGGGGTGTACCAGATGGGCATCCTTATCCCTATTTTGCGGATGAGCAAACTGAGGTGTAGAAAGTCACACAGCTGGTCAAGTGAGAAAGTGAGGTTGGAGCTCCCGAGTGCTTCTAGTCCAATACTCCCCATGATACCATGTTTATAATGAGTATGAAACAAGAGTGTAACCAAGAATATCATTTGATTGTATTACAGATGCATTGTGAGAGGTTTCTATGTATCCTGAGAATAATTGGAACCACACTTTTTGGAGTGTCTCTCCTCCTTGGAATCACAGCTGCTTATATTGTTGGCTACCAATTTATCCAAACAGATAATTACTATTTCTCCTTTGGCCTGTATGGTGCCTTTTTAGCATCACACCTCATCATCCAAAGCCTGTTTGCCTTTTTGGAGCACCGGAAAATGAAGAAATCCCTAGAAACACCCATTAAGTTGAACAAAACTGTTGCTCTTTGCATCGCTGCGTATCAAGAAGACCCAGACTACTTACGAAAATGTTTGCAATCTGTGAAGAGGCTAACCTACCCTGGGATTAAGGTTGTCATGGTCATAGATGGGAACTCGGAAGATGACCTTTACATGATGGACATCTTTAGTGAGGTCATGGGCAGGGACAAATCAGCCACTTATATCTGGAAGAACAACTTCCACGAGAAAGGTCCTGGTGAGACGGATGAGTCACATAAAGAAAGCTCGCAACATGTCACCCAGTTGGTCTTGTCCAACAAAAGTATTTGCATCATGCAAAAATGGGGTGGAAAAAGAGAAGTCATGTACACGGCCTTCAGAGCGCTGGGACGAAGCGTGGATTATGTGCAGGTAGGCTTCTGAATTCCTGCCAGGGCAAGCACACGTTTAAATAAAGCAGCTTTTGTATCTCTCCAGGCATATGCTATAGCCCATCCTTGTCCGTCTGAACACAGTACTCCTTTCAGTTCATTTGGAAACAGCATGACTGTTGAAAGCACATTTTGAAAGAGAGGAAAAAAACCTCGTGTAACTGTTAAGACTATCTACGAAAATGCTTAACTTATGCAGTGTTATTGGTTGGAAATCCAGATTATTTTGAACAGGAGACCCTTCCTTCCTTCTCACTCCCTCCCTTACCTTCTCTGCCCCCTTGGTTCTGCCAAGTCAAATCCAACGTCATTTTCCACAGTCTTAAAATCTCCAGCCTTGTAAGAAAGTAGTGTCTGCCGAGCAGAAGGGTCTTGAGAAAATCTGTAGGTTTAAGAGATGGCTATAAAACGTTTTTCACAGACACTGGGCAAAATGAGGGTGGTGAGAACAATTTTGATTTAAAAGGGTAAGGAATTCAAAACTGAGATACAGAAAGAAAAGGAAAACAAAAAAGGGAGAAAAACAAACACACAAAAACCCTTCCCAGAGCAAAACCGAAGTAATGTTTATTTCACTCCCCAAACAGCATTACCTCACTCACTGCACTTGACCTTTGAAAGCATTTGTGATGGTGTTTGCTCTCATGAAAATGAGACAGGCTGTGTCTGTCATTAATTCCCTGACTGCTCGCCCTTGGGTTTCTCCCCTCTTAGTTCTCATTGAAGCTTTCTTTAGAATGTTAGTAGGGTCCCTGTGAGTTTGCTAGTTGCAATTTTCTTGCAGATACTTTGTTTAGATTTTGGCCATGATGATACAGAAAAGGGAGACATGTCTCTGATTTAAGAAAATCCATTGGGACACCTTTCCAGTCCTCTAATAGGAGAATTCTACTTTGCAGAAGACCTATCATCTACTTTAGGGGCCTTGATTGCTACAAAATCGTGGCCAGTGGGATGACAGGTGCTGTCACGGGATGGGAATCGGCACTGGCTTCAGAATCAGTTGGTGGAGGCGGTAATCCAGGCATTGCTAGCTGCATGACCTCGAGCAGGACCACCTCACGAGCCTCAGTTTCTGCACAGAATAAACCAATCTCACAAGGAATTTGAGGTTACCATGGGGTCAATTTTGGTTAATAACTGAAGAGTTTCAAGGCATTTTTTTTTTCAGTTGATACCAATCTGCATATTAGTATCTTCTAGGGAGTTAATAGAGTTTCACTCCCAAGTTTCTCCTAGTCTCCTAATTTCTAGAAAGGTCACAGTTGAGGTACTTTTTAGTTAACTCAGGATATTTCTATATATTTTCATAATGCAACTTCAGGCCCAGATAGAGGATGAAATGATCCTTTTATTGATTTATTTTAATTAATATATATATTTTAAGATTTTATGTATTTATTTGACAGAGAGAGAGCACAAGCAGGGGGAGCAATAGGCAGAGGGAGAGGGAGAAGCAGGCTTTCCACCGAGCAGGGAGCCCGACGTAGGGCTCAATCCCGGGACCCCAGGATCCAGACCTGAGCTGAAAGCAGACACTTAACTGACTGAGCCACCCAGGCACCCCTAAAATGATCATTTTTAAAGGAAGTGATGGGATGGCTGGGGAACTTAGAGAGGTTTGAAAGAATGAAGCTCTGGGCCTAAAATGAGGAAGCATGTTTTGATATTTTGCCTTTAATTATAGTTAAAACAATTGCTATGTTTGTCATTTCTAATCAAGATGTCATTGTGAGGGTTTTCTTTTTTCTTTTCCTTTTTTTAAAGCCTCTTCTTCCCAAATCCCCTTTCCCCCTCATTCTTGTTTTGAATTTTGTTTGTATCCTTAACAACTTGACATTGTGCCTGACCAGGACAAAATAATACAAGCTATGAAATGTTAGAATAGGCTCCTTGCTAGAGCCCTAATCAGGCTCAAGAACTTTCCTTCCATCAGGCTGAGGCCTCCAGAGAGACTGACCTGAGCAGCAGCTGTTCCCTGGGTCCTGAATCCTGCTGGAATTCTCAACCCATTCTAAGCACTCAAACGAGGGTAGAGAACCTTTTGGCATTCTGAAACCAGGTGGCTCCATGCTGCCATCCCTCATCACATCCCCCAATATTTAACCATATGAGCCCTATAAAAATGGAAATGTCACAAGGTTCAAACCAGTACATTCCCACCATCCATTCTGAGCGACCCGGGGTCCAAGTGTTGCAAAGCAGAAGCCACAGAAAGACAAAGGAGAGGGGGTTAAAGGATGTTGGCTGCTAAGCATGACACGTCACTGAATGTGGAGAGCAGGTTGGCTACAGAAAGGAGGCAGTAAAGTTTAGGTGCTCATACACAGGAGAAAACAGGGCTGGGGCAGACATCGGACTATCTGCTCGCATGCTTGCTAACCTGGCTGAAGACACTGCTGAGCTGTGCAGACGTGGCCAAGATGATTGGTTTCCTCCAGTTGCTGCTGTGTCTTGGGCACTGGTTAGCTCTCTTTCCACTTGATCTTGAGTAGATGTCTTACCTATTGCTCTCATGACCTTTTATTTCCTGACTTCAGCACTCTCCCAGCGCCTACCCAGCTCCTCCCTAAGTGCTAACACATGGCCCTGCTTCCTACAAGAGAAAATCAAAAGTACTGCTTCTGAACGCTGTCAGGATCTTCCCTTCTCTTCCTTGTTTATGGTTGCAAAGGTACCCCGTTCACTTCCTATCTCAAGGTTAACCTTTCTGCATAGACGCCTGGGCTCTCTGTGGGTCGGCTCCCTCTGGTCTGCACCAGAGCAAGGCCCTACTGCCTGTCCCTCCACCTCGCTCAGCTCTCCTGTCTAGTTTTCCCCACCTAAAGCCATTCCAGTAACTAAAGCTGACCTAGAATATGGAGAGAAACTTTAGTCTAGGAGAAAGCCAGTGTGGTAGCAAATTCGCCTAGGATGCTGGTGGCTGCTTTCAGAGAGAAAGAATACAGGAAAACGTAAGTAATGAAGTGAGAAAAGAAGGAAATGAGAAATAAAGAGGAGAATGGGGAAGATTTTCCGAATTTTGAATCAAAGTGTTTTCTGGAGAGAACTTTTTTTTCAAAAAGGGACAGATTCTGATCTGTCTCGAATGGCTTACGTAAAGTAGGGCAAAGTCTTTCTTACCTTCACGAAATAGTACTTCTATTAGCTTTTTTATTTACTAGAGTAATACATGTGGTGTGTTTAAAAACATGGAAAACACAATGAGCAAAATTAAAATCCTCCGCAGCAAACACATGACCCATGGATTCTCAAATTTCGATACTTGACAGCATATACCTTTCTAATTTTCCCTTATTTTGCAAATAGTTTTCAGATTATATTGTATTTACTTTTTGTTTATTTGTATGTTACTTCTCACCAATGTCAGAAGACTTTTTAGGTGTACTTTGATACCTAGATTATATAATTTCTTTATTCTTATGACCTATTACTGAGCATGAATATTACAACATAAGTGGCCACTGGTAACTGTGTGACCTGAGTAACTATCATTATCCCCTGATGTATGGTATTAGCGATTTTCCAGGTAGAAAATACATAATAAGCCTAAACATGTTCTACCAGAGAAGATTATAGGAGACAATTTTATTATTAATTTACTCTGACCATATCCTAGGTATCCACATTTCCTTTAGCAGGAGAAAAGTAAGACCAAATTATTCATAATTGTAGAATTGACCTTCATTATTCATGGAGTCTGTATTTGTAAATTACCCTACTCACTAAAATATATTTGTAACTCCCAAATCAGGACTTGCAGTGCTTTTGTGATCATTTGCAGACGTGCAGAACAGCATAAAATTTGAGTCACCTGACGTGTGTGTTCCCAACCGAGGTCAGAGAAGACTGTGCTCTAAATGTGCTGTACGCGGTACAGGGCAGTATAAACAAGGACCTTCATAATCTACTTCGTATCATGTTTTTCACATTGTTGTGCTTTCTGTGGGTGATGTAGCTGTTTAAAATGCCCCCCAACTGTGGTGCTGAGTGCTGGCTAGTGTTCCTCAGCGCAAGGCTGTGACTGCCTTATGGAGAAAATAGATTTGTTGGGGGGGCTTCGCTCAGCTGTCGGTAACAGTGCTGTTGGCCCTGAATTCAATGTTAATGACTCCAGTTCATATGATAAGATGTATTTCAACAGAAACACAAATAAAACAGGTATTGATCAGTAGACAAAAATTTGTGACCAGAGGCTCAGAGGAACCTAACCCCATATTTGTGCTAGAAGCAATTGTTTTGGTGTTCTCTAAGTCAGTGTTCACAGAAACTTCATGAAACAGAGCTATCATGAATCATGAGAATCAAGTATATGTCATATTTGCTTGTTTCCTGTTCTGTATGGGAAGCCTAAGCAATTGAACTATTCCGAGGGCCAATCTTGAGAATGTTCTATGTGTTCTTGTACCGTTCATACTGGAGGGTGAGATTAGAGTGCATTGAAATAAGAATAGGGAAATCTGAGTTCTAGACTTGACTCTTGTTTTCTTGCTGTGGTAGAACAGATGATTTTCGAGATCATTCCCAGCTCAGAACTCAGTACAGTAGTTCTTTTTTTTTAAATTTTTTTCAGTACAGTTTTAATTTCTCTGACGTTTTAATTTCTTTCTAGCAACACACCTAGGCTTTGCATGAGTATAATCAAAAAACAAAGCAAAAAAAAAAAAGGAGGGGGAGGGCATCAGAATTTGTTTTTCATTTAGCAGTTACTATCATGTTTTTCACTTTCATTTTTATTTTATTCTATTTTTTGAAGATTTTATTTTTGTGTAATCTATACACCCAACATGGGGCTCGAACTTGCAACCCTGAGATCAAGATTTGCATACTCTATGACCGAGCCAGCTGGGCTCCCCTCACTTTCATTTTTAATCTTCCCTTTCCCCCAAATTTGGGTTCTTGAATGTAAGCTCTGAGTTAACTGCCACCATAATGGGATTTCCTGACTCCCTTCTTTAGAATGAGAATTCCAACCATTTGGAATAAGGGTGTTTCATGGCTTAAGCCTTAGAGGTGACAACATTTGGCTTCCCACGTTCCCAGCTGGCTTGTCACCTTTGTTTTGCACCTTCTATGACTTTCACTCATGTAAAAGCCTTCCTAAAAAGAAAAGAGAATGACCAAATGACTCCTTTTTTAACCTTAATGTTTTGAGGAGATTCTAGATTGATGAAAGCCAGTAATTATTTTACAACAATTTGGATAATTCATTCTACCAAGGAAGGCATATATCCTCCTCATTCTTTTTAAAACAAGCAACAGAGAAGGGCCAAATTGCTTAGATGTCTATGATTGTCTTAGATGTTTTTTTGACTAGATTTGAGATCCCTTGCCAAAAGCTCAATTGGTATAAGAAAAGATGGTCTTCCTCATCCTGCCTCCCTCTCACAAAAGATTATTTTTCTCTTTCTTTGAGGGTATTTTTTTTTCTGGAATGGTTTTACTAATTAATTTCAAAGTGTCTTTTTAGTTCCGAAATTCTTAGATTTTATGGTTGTATTTGCCACTTTAATCTGAGGCTGGTAAGTTTAGCTGTAAGCTTACTTATAAATTCCATTTATCCAGAATCCAAATTAATAGAAAATCAAGATTTTTAAAAATTGAAAGTGTCATGCAATATTGATAAAGTCCTAGAAGTTTGTTATAATCAAATTAATTACCATATACCATCGACTTTTGAGTGACCTCGTTGGTGATATGAGAAATTTTAAATCATGTGCAGTATTCTATTTTTGTGAAGGTTATTTTCCATTCGAAGTTTTTAGTTTTCCCCATCTCCGGCATGTATATGGTCCCATCCAAATTATGTACTCTTTTTCAGCACATAATTGAGTTCTCAAGTTCAGATTTAAAAACATAAAATTCTGTCTTAAAAAAAACAAAGGTACTTAAAAAAACAAAGAGTATGTTCCTATTTTAAATGGTATCACATTCAGCAGGTCCCATGTCAATGAGATATGAAGTTAAGATGCAACAAACACTTTTATAAGTCTTAAGGGGTCCAGGGTCTACCCTTTGCTCGAGGATGAACGTTCACACATTACACCCCAAGAGTATATTCAGGACTATAAATGAATACTAATCAGCTGCGAACTGCTGTCTATTTTTTTTTTTTTTAATTTCTTTTCTCTAGTAGACAACCCAATCTAAGGTCGTTTACATTGCCTGCTCAGAATTCAGTTTGCTTTACTTCAGCTTATTGGTTATTGGAGTAAGCATCGGTTTCCTGCTCGCCCCGTGAGCCATCACTTACTTATAGTGAGAGTAAGAAGGATTCCTTCTCATTGGATTAGTGTCCTTACTAGGGGCCTCTGTTTTTGGTTTGTCACTTCTGGTTTAGGTTTATGACCTTATGTCTTCCTTTCACTGAGCATTTACTATGAGCTAGCCATTATTAAGTGCTTTACCTGCATTATCGAATTAACTTCCCAACACAACAAACTTTAGGTGGGTATGATTATCCATATTTTTCATCTGAGCGGTGGAGCCTTAGGAAGGTAAGGTAAGGGCACCAAGGTCAAGAAGCTAGTTCAAGTTTATGTACACTTGGTAAATGGTGGATTGAGACAGATCTGTTTGGTTCCAGTATTTGCACAGTGCTTTCTCTTCCCCAATAGTGTGTTTCCTCGTTATACTGTTAAGAGCTCAAGGAGACTGGCAGCATCTCGTGTTTGCTAGTAAATAACCATTTGTGATTTTTTTGTTGTAGTTCTGGCCTATCCCTTTTCCCCCAGGAAAAGGAGGGGGAAAGGAGGGAGACTCCATTTACTTTGTAGTAAAGCTGTGTCAGGAAACCTGGTAGCAGGGTCATGACCAAGAGTAAATTCCACACACTATAGAAAAAAATAGTTTCACTGGGTCAAGGTTAAGATGAAGGGTCAAGCCTTGCAAGCAGGCAAAGGATAAAGGCAGTAGCTAACAGAAGGGGTCCTGATTTATTTTCAACCTGTTAACTCATTGAAGGCAGCTAGAGTAATTAAGATTTTCTCTTAATCTGTGTAGCTCTCGATGCCCTTTGAAGTGGTATGGGGCTGGAGTGGGGGTGGGGAGATCCACCAGGCAGTCTGAAAGGAAACACGTTAAAAAAAGTGAAACCTTAAAAAAAGTGAAACACAGAGGCTTCACATTTTAGGCTTGGGTCTTAGAATTTGAACAGCATTTGGTAGAATAGGTAACAATATTTCTAAGAGAGTTTGTTTTAAATTATGGCAAGGTAGGTTAACTTTAAGATCGGTGAGCTAAATTGGAATGAACTTGTAGTCTAATAACGTATGTAACAGACTATAAACAGTTTGTAACTGAATCATAGACAGTTGCAGACACATTTGAATTTGTTCATTGAGATAAGAGATCCTCGATACGTAGTCAATTCCAATGGTCATTTTAGAGACTCTCTGCTGAGACATCCATTTGTGGTGAGGACTGTCGTGATCCCTTAGGTTATGGGTTTACTTAGGGAGTACAAAAATGTAAAGATTATTACCTTATACTAATGGTGTACTTCTCTATGGCTCTTTTCAATTTACAAGGGACTTTGATATGCAGTGTCTCACTCCAGTGCCATTCAGATTGCAAATGGCTTGTTAAAGTTCTCAGAAGTAGAGACTTAATCAGGTCTTCTTAATTCTGAAGGCATTTGTCCTTATAATAGGCAAATCTTGGCCAAAGAAAAAAATCTACTTCACCTGATGTTTTACACCTTTTATGCCATTACTATTCCTTATAAGACATAAAGATAGAGGCAATGTTTAAAAAAAAATCCACTAGAATTAAAATTGGGTTTAGAACATATTTAATCTCAACTTTTTTTTTTTTTTTTAATTTTATGAAAGAGAACCCTCCCCCTGCAACCAATTATTTAAGTCCCAGGGTTGGCAAACTTTGCTTATAAAAGTCCTGATAGTAACTATTAGGCTTTGCAGGCCATATGGTCTCTATTACAACTATTCAACTTTGCTGTTTTAGTGTGAAAGCAGCCATAGATGATATGACAATGAATGAGCATGCTTGATTCCAATACAACTGTACTTATGGATACTGACATTTGAATTTCATGTAATTTCCATGTGCCACAAGATAGTATTTTTTTAAAATTTTTTTTCAATTATTTTAAAAGGTAGAAACCAATTTTAGCCCATGGACCATATCAAAACAGGTGTGAGGCTGGATTTGGCCTGAAGACTTTAGTTTGTCAAACCCTGTTTTATTTATTTATTTATTTATTTATTTATTTTATTTTTTAAAAGATTTTATTTATTTATTTGACAGAGAGAGAGACAGCCAGCAAGAGAGGGAACACAAGCAGGGGGAGTGGGAGAGGGAGAAGCAGGCTCCAGCTGAGCGGGGAGCCTGATGGCGGGGCTCGATCCCAGGACCCTGGGACCATGCCCCAAGCCAAAGGCAGACACACAAAGACTGACCACCCCGGCGCCCCTGTCAAGCCCTGTTGTGGACAGGGAGGGAAGGGGAGTCTGCTACCTTTTGACCGCAGCAGGGCAGGGGGAAGGGGAGGAGCAGTGGTCTTAGGCACTTCAGTTGATGACTCTGTGGTTAAGACTGAGGTGGCTGGTTCCTCCCCAAAGTGTCTTTTTGTCCTGACATTTTCCACTCATTTTAGTGAAAACACCATGACTTTGCTTCATTTCCATATCTCCTAGTGAGAAATCTTATGACTAGTGATCATGTGGTTTAAGCAAATTACAGGGAGACATTCAGTGTGGACAGGGAGATGTTTTGATTTATTCTCTAATTGTTTCCTGTGTGCAAATCACAGCCTGTAGTTTGTCCCCAGGTGAGGTCAAGCCCTGTGTCAACTGGTGTATGTCCTTCACAGTTCCTAGCCTAGAGCTAAATGGCCAACATTTGTGAAATTACAGACTTGTTATTAACTGGTAGGGAGACAATTAGAAATCCTGTTCCCACTGTACTGGTTTTCAGAGGGGCTAAAGTCACACTCTTTAGATAGTAATAAATACATGCTAGTAGGTCCATGAACATGCATGCTGACTGTCCCAGATGTTGGCTTTCTAGCCACCAAAGAGCATCCAGAAATCCAGAATTTGAACTTCTTATTTCTCTTTCTCTTCTTCTTTTTTTTCCTTAAGTATGGAATACTTCACAGCTTTGCATGTTTCCCGTACTCAGGGGCCAGGTGAGTCTTCGCTGGATTGTTCCTAGTTTGAAGCCAGTCACAGAAATTGGACTTCTTTAAAGCTCTTTAATCCTACTGTAGCAAATCCCTGCCCAGGAGACTTCTGGGAACTTTCCCTTCTGACATAGTTAAACCCACCACGAGAACAGTCTCTCTCAGAGAACTGCTGGCGCTTTGCTGTTGGAAACTGGGAAGGACAGGACCAATTTAAATATTCAGAGCCTCACAGAAGTTTGGTTCATGGTTAGCCATTTCAAAGGGGCCGTTCCCTTGGCTTGCCTGGGCTTACAAGGCGGAGTTACTTGAACATTAATTCTAGATTGCCCCCTTCCTGTTGTTTTTAGTCTTATTTTAGCTTTCCGGTATTACCTTTCCCAACCTGAGTCAGTAGAGGTGGGTGTGGCCATGAACTCAGGATACTGGATTCTAAAGGTGGATTGAACTCTTTCCTTTACCCTTCAACCCTCCTGATGGGCCAGACAAGCTTGTAGCCATCCAGTGATAAGCAAGACACAGGAGAGGCAAAACGTCACTTTTGGAGAAATTTGTTTAGGCTTCTGTGTCTTCTGTACAAACCCAACCATTAGTAAAATCCTATTTTCTACAGTGAAAAACTAATGCCTAAATGAGTGAGATCATGCCGGACCAAAATAGAATGCTAAAAAATGAAACAAAACAAAATAAATGCTTTTTATTTAGAGAATAAATGGTTCTAAGTCAGTAAAATAAAATAAAAAATTCAGATGTTAACCCTAAAATTACTATGGTTAGTTAAATCCAGAGAGGTTATAACTGAATACCCTATATACTTTAATTTACAAGTTTCAATAATGCATTTAAATTGCTGTTTTCACCAACACTATTCATTAATATATCAGGGTTTTTTTTTTTTTCAGAAAAATATAGTTATTAGTAAAACAGAGGCAGACACATTTTTTAAAATGTTGAAATTCCTTAGCTATTTATGTCAGGGACTTATGCTATATATATATAGAGAGAGAGAGAGAGAGAGAGGGAGAGAGAGAGAGAGTCCCCTTCAACTCAGTTTATGCTTCTTAGTTTTGTTTTGTTTTTTTCATTCAAAACTGGTATATCAAATCCCTACCTTTTTAATAAAGTAGTATGGAGAACTGTAAAAATAATCACTTTTGATATAAATAAATAGGCTAAATCTTGATTAAACCCATCCAGCGTAGTCAGAGTTGATGGCAAAATAATGGGTATTGCTGATAACTTTCCAGTCTCTATTAATTATGTCATGTATTCTTTGGATGGGGACGTGAAACTGGTTCATTACAGGTCAACTCCAATCCATTTTTATCTACTAGGTTTTGCTGCAGTCCCCAGAAAAGAATACTGTGTCTTATTGGCCTTGATCAGGGATAGAGAGGTGGGAGCACTTTTCCTATGTTGGATTTTCTTTGATCGTGTGGAAGAAGCTCTGTCCACAGGTATAACCCACCTGGGGGTGGTAACCTTTCGCAGCTGCCTCATTCCTTCCTCCCTAAGACAAGTGATTGAATCTGGTTGGTGAGTATAGGAGAAGGGGTAGCCGGCTCCTCCTTCCCCCTTCCTTCTGGGAGTGGGCTACCACCAAGAAGCTGGCATCCGCTGCACCTTTAGAAGGGAATGTTCTTGAGCTGCAGGAGGAAGCTGACCCCACGTAGATGCTGTTTGGACTTGACAGGTCTGTCTAATACTGGAGAACGTAATTATGAAGGCCGCTACCCCACAGGTATAAGCTCTGTTCTCTGTATTAGCTTTAGGATTATACAGGTGATATTTTGGTTTTTCATCTCCCTTTTTCTTCTGTCTCATTTTCCTATTGGCTCAGAAATCAGGCTGGAAAGAGAAGTATTTCTAACCCTGCCCCCTTGGGCTTCAGAGGTCATCCCAATAATTTTCTTGAAGTTGTACTTTGGTTTCATTTCAGAATTGCTTTTTTGGACCCATATAAAGATGGGTTTGAAGAACAACCATTAGCTTTGCTAGAGTGGCTTATGATAATTTACATTTGTTTTTATGCACAAAGGGCTAGATGAATACTTAATGCTTTAGAATAAGAAGGTGGTCGCAGATCACGCTAGCTCCCTTCCTGACGCTCTGTCAGCGGCCAAGTCCAGCTCATGGACATCTTCCTTCAAAAGTCTACAACCAGACATAGGAGAATTGCTTTCCTGTCTTTTAGTCACCATATTAAAATAGGGGAGGGAAATTATTGTAAAACATGCCTCCTTTTCGATGCTCTCATAGGATTTTCTGACCATAATTCAGACCTGAGGATTAAGTTGCCTAAAGGGCTTATTTAAGGCAACAACAACAACAATAAAAAAAAAAAAAGACCTCTGTGGTGACCAACCTGAGATGATTACTAAATCCTGGAAAACTGGAATGTTAGATATAAACTGGGACATAACTTTCATTGCCAAGATGAGGAAGAGCCATGGAAAAGCCAGACAAGCTGGTTAGCCTGCAAGATATCCCCAGCACTTGGGCTGTGCTATCCGGCTATACCGTTTACTGCAGTATTGAGCTTGCTCTTTGAGCTGGTCAGGATATAACAAGCTGTTGTCCCTGGTATTGGTCAGGATATAAGAAGCTGTCACCCCTGCGGTACTTGCTACTGAGGCCCTGTGACAATAAAGCTGCGGGCATAATATGTATGCCCGATTCTGACGGTAGTGCCCACACTCATACTTCTTCCTTTTCTTTAACTCATTTCTACTTTCTTCTTTGCAGGTCTGTGATTCAGACACCATGCTTGACCCTGCCTCATCTGTGGAGATGGTGAAAGTTTTAGAAGAAGACCCCATGGTTGGAGGTGTCGGGGGAGATGTCCAGGTGCATACGGCTTCACTTTCTGCACGAGTCACTTTTAGTTATACTCCTACTCATTGATTCATTGAACATATATTTACTACACTCCAGACTCTCTGCCGGATGTTGCTTTTGGTGCTGGAGACACATTATTATGTGCCTTGGACCCACTTTATTGCTTCTCTTCTTTTCTACATTGAAAAAAAATAGGATTTTTTTGCTTAACCCTGGGATGCAACCCTTGTCTGTTGTGGCTGATAAGTTATATATTATTAATTTAAATGTGTAATGATTTCTACCATATCTTCTTGAACCATAACTTAATGTTCTGGTAAAATCTGATGTTAGAGTTCATTTAGTTGCGAAGGTAAAAAAAAAATAAAAGAAAGAAAAATGGAAGAAGGGCAGACAATGGATTTTATATTTTTTACCTACATGTTTAAAAGCTCATTAATATATGGTTGATTATAAAAATCCTAATTGGAATACAAAGGAAGAAAAGAGAAATAGCAACTCAAATTTGTACTGATAAGAAAGGCAAAGGAACAATTAATTAGTAAGTAGGTTTTCTGATTATGATTTATTTTCCACTAATAATTATTTCCCATTATTTGCCATAAATGGAGAAACAATGCAACAAATATTAATGAAGGCAACTTGGAATCTGTGGGATGGGAAATGAATATATATGTGAATATGTGAAAATATGTGAAGGTTAAAATGAGTGCTTTGCAAAGGTGTGGTCAGATTTTAGCAAATGTTGAGAAGCCCATGGAAACTTGACTTTAAAAATTAGGTACTGTGTTGCTGTATAACCCATTTTATACATGCATGGTGATAGGGAAGGCAAAGACAATGCCTGGAATAGACAAAAGAAACAGCCTGGTGATAAAAGAGGAAGCATGCAAAATCCAGATGGGAACCGTGCAAAATTGAGGTGGAGGAAAGAATCTAGAAATATTGCCAAGAAAAAGCTGATAACTTTCAGTAGCCTTTACATAGAGCATTATTTCAGGACTTAAGTCCTGGGGAGAGGCCAGAACAAACAGCTTAATCACCGGCATTGCATAAAAGAGGGAAAGAAGGAGAAAGAAAATTAATGGAATTGAATGAGTTGGAAATTAACCAGAAGAGGAGAGAATAGGACTTAAAAACCTCCAAATCTTAGATGGTAGGAAAGAGTGGGAGAACTTAGGATCTGAGAACTAAAGCCTAAAAACACGTTCAATATTATAGCATAACAACCAGAAGAGCAAAAGAGCCCCAGGCAAAAAAGAGGACCTAGTCATGAAGTAGAAAAACTTGCTCATCAAGGAGTCCCAATGCAGGCACGCGATTTATCAGATTAATCTAGTAGCACAGTATCAGAGAAAATAAAATATAACCATGTCACAAAAAAGAAGGACTGCAGCATAGGGTCAAACAACTTACTCTAGGGTAGTAAGCTCACAATAGTACAAATTTTGTTGGTATTTTAAGTGGGCTTATGTTTTAATTATCCATTTTTTTTTCCTTCTTGCAGATTTTAAACAAGTATGATTCCTGGATCTCCTTCCTCAGCAGTGTGAGATACTGGATGGCTTTTAACATAGAAAGGGCCTGCCAGTCTTATTTTGGGTGTGTCCAGTGCATTAGTGGACCCCTGGGGATGTACAGAAACTCCTTGCTGCATGAATTTGTGGAAGACTGGTACAATCAGGAATTTATGGGCAGCCAATGTAGTTTTGGTGATGACCGGCATCTAACGAACCGAGTGCTGAGTCTGGGCTATGCAACAAAATACACAGCTCGATCCAAGTGCCTTACAGAGACACCGATAGAGTATCTCAGATGGTTAAACCAGCAGACCCGTTGGAGCAAGTCCTACTTCCGAGAGTGGCTGTACAATGCGATGTGGTTTCATAAACATCACTTGTGGATGACCTACGAGGCCGTTATCACTGGCTTCTTCCCTTTCTTTCTCATTGCCACCGTAATCCAGCTCTTCTACCGGGGTAAAATTTGGAACATCCTCCTCTTCTTGTTAACTGTCCAGTTAGTAGGTCTCATAAAATCGTCCTTTGCCAGCTGCCTTAGAGGAAATATTGTCATGGTCTTCATGTCCCTCTACTCAGTGTTATACATGTCAAGTTTACTTCCCGCCAAGATGTTCGCAATCGCCACGATAAACAAAGCTGGGTGGGGCACGTCTGGAAGGAAGACCATTGTTGTCAATTTCATAGGACTCATTCCAGTATCGGTTTGGTTTACAATCCTCCTGGGTGGTGTGATTTTCACCATTTATAAGGAATCTAAAAAGCCATTCTCAGAATCCAAGCAGACGGTTCTCATTGTTGGAACGTTGCTCTATGCATGCTATTGGGTCATGCTTTTGACGCTGTATGTGGTTCTCATCAATAAATGTGGCAGGAGGAAGAAGGGACAACAGTATGACATGGTGCTCGATGTATGATCTTACGTCCTTTGACGTTTGCAGTCACACACGCAGACACACACAAAACCTTAGTTCCTCTCGGGACTGTACAGTATTGTGGCATCTGATAATGCCACCAAAGGAGACATATCACTGCTGCTGGGACTTGAACAAAGACATTTCTATGGGTTTATTTTGATTCTGCCAAAGGAAAACAAGACATCAAGGAGAAGAAACTCAGATTTAACCTGTTATTTCTATGAAAATGGGAAGCATTCTTTGTTTATGCACTTTTTCCTTACTGTACATCTGCCTAACAGTGTTCGCCCTATATACCTCACTAGCCATGCTTTATGTGGGTTATCATGGAAGAAAAGGATTTTGGAAACTCAAGGAAAAGTTCTTTCAACGTATATACAACCTAACTTATGGACTGTGTTGATAGCTAATTTTTTTTGGTTTTTGTTTTTTAGAAAGGATTTTCTGTTTAACTCTACCAAATGAAATGCCAAAGGAAATTTCAAAGGCCGTTGGCTGTGCTGTATTTTTATATAATTGTACTGTGTTTTAAAATTTTGTATGCCAATTTTTAAAACAAATTTTGCATATTCTATATTTTACTTCTCTGCCAAAATACACCTGTTCTTTTTTATTATTATTAAAATAGGTTCTGAAAAAATTCATACTTAAAAAAAAATCTACCCAAAATGTGAAGCTTGGTTGACTGATGTTGTTCATGATAGAAAGAATAAAATGTTTTCTCTCTCTCTCTACCTTTTAACATGGAATAGTTTATTTCTGTGAAAAATATTTAAACTTTCAATATTTTAACTTTTTTTTTGGTTTCTTTTAGAAAAGGCCAATATACCTGTCACACGTTGGGAGTAGAAATCCATACCTATGTGCACACATAAAAAAGGAAATCATTGAAAATCAAGGCCAAAGGGGTAGAAAAGTGCAATTTTTGATAAGATTTAAAGAAAAGGGGGGAGGGGAATGCTGGTCCTTGCAAGAAAACACTGGACAAATGTGGAGATTCTGCTAGTGTTTTTTCAGGCTGAGTAAAACGGAAAGTGGAAAAAATTATCTGTGTTATTTGGACAAATACAATGCAGTTCATCGTTTTGTTCTGTGGCCTGAATTCACCAGATCCTGTTGACACATTGAACATCACTGACCTTTTTTTTTTTCAGCTTGCCAGTTCACTTTACATGTTACTATGAGGTTTACACGGGTGAGTTGGATACAATTTAATAAGTGTAAAAGCCTATAGATACAAAATTGGTACATTCAAGCTCATCTACTTCCCAGAGGCTATTTTTTCTGAATTCCTACAGATAATCGCTCCATCTGTCCTATTATTGGCCTACATAGATATGTTTAAGTAGTCGAAATAATACCAAGGTTTAATGAGTGTATCAAGAATTGGCACATGAAAAAATTGATGAACCAGGTACCCTTAACTGGGCTAATGTCACTACTCCAAGGGCCTCAGTTATCCAGTTTGACTTTCAACATGACCCATCTTGCCTTGTAGCTGGTGCTGTGTAGACCTGTGTTAAAAACAATCGAACACATGAGTCGTTGCATAAAGCATGTTGTGATGAAGCGGGGTGTGAATGTGGAGAAGTGTTCAGCCACGTGCTTCTGCCATTCTGCTTCCTCTCCACGCAGCCTCCTATGTTCCATCCATTCCGCCTAAGAAAAAGCTGCACATTCTACGTTCGGAGAATGAAAAGGTACACACCATTCTGCAACTCAGACTCACTGATGGGAGAGTTTGTGGAAAACGGAGCACAGCATGCCGATAAATGAAACTAAAACTTGAGTTTGCCTTTTTAACTATTTATGTTCTAAGTTAAGCTTTGATAACTTTCAAATGTCAAATTCCCTCATTCTTATAAAAGATTGAATTAATTGCCTGTATTTATTTTAGCAATTATTCAATGTATTTCCAGGATAGGATGTATAGTATAATTGATTTTTTTTGTAAATAAAATATTTTTGATAAAAGTATTGCCTTTTTTTCTAGGGGAAGGGGGAATTTCAAACAAAAACTTTGTTTTCCTGATTGTAGTGGAATAGATTTAAGAATGAGGTATGCAGAGAACAAACAAACATGCTTGGTCACAGATAATAGAATTCACTTAATGTTACTAATTATGAAGCAGAAATCCCCCAAACTGATGTGGTTTGGAAATCTGGAAAACAGGAGACAGAGAGAGAGAGAGAGACACCCAATTAATATAAACCTTGTCTTTAATCTTACCCTCTTCTTCTCTTGGAAGCAGCCCAAATTTACACAGAAATTGTTTTATTATAGTAATTTATCATAGCGAGGAAGAAACATTTCCAGAAAAGTCATAAGCAAGTTTGTTTAATTATGATATTTACAAATAATAGCAACATCTTAAAGTAACTTCAAATCCAACAGAGGGCAATAGTTAAATGAATTACAGCATTTCCAAACAATGGAACATTCTTACCCCTTAAAATATTCTCAGAAGATATGTGAAATTGGACAAATGTTACATTAAAAATATATAACCATTTTGTACAGTAACATCCCAATTTTGTAAAAATACAAATGTTTAAATGTGGTTATCTTTACTATTGGGAATATCACGATTTCTATGCTGTGTACATTTTTGTATTTTCCAAATACCATGATCCTGTATTGTTTTCATAATCAGAAAAGGACAATAAATATTGCTTTTTAAAAAAAAAGTGGGTTGGGGCATCTAATAGCATTTCCTGTTTTGAGGAGTTTTGATGGTAATCTAATTTGCCACTCATCCCCCAAATTCATCTTATTTCCCAATTTTCTTTTTATTATTTGGTTCCTAAGAATCCCTTGTTACTTTGGTACAATTACATTTTATATACATATATATATATGTGTGTGTGTGTGTGTGTGTGTGTGTGTATACACACACACACACACACACACATTATCGCCACTCTAATGATGGTCCTAATCCCAATAATTGACTGATAAAGTCACTTGGTGCTATTTAAGAGATTGGCCTACTTCATGTAAAGGGCCAGTGTATGCTGTAGGCTTTCCTGGCCTCATGTGGTCAGTCATGGGACTACTCGCTCTGCTCTTGTGGCACAAAAGCACCCATAGGCATTACACCAATGAATGTGTGTGGCCAGGTTCCAATAACCCTTTATGGACATCAACTTTGAATTTACAATTTCCATGCATTATGAAATCTGCATATTTTTTCATCATTTAAATACCTTGAAATGATTCAGCATCACTCCAACAGGCAATGAGCCAGGTCTGGCCTGCAGGCCCTGGTTTAATAGCCCCTCTTCTTTAGCAATCTATTGACTTATTTGTACCATTAAATACTTAACCCAACACCTAATTTTTGCGCACATACCAGGTGTCAGGGACCACGAGGAGCACACTGTATAAACTGGCTATTTTAGTTTCCCTATCAGTCCAAAGAAGGGGTTCCACTATCATTGCCATTTTACAGGAGAGGAATCAGAGGCTTTAAGAGAGTTGGTATCTTGAGATCATAAAGCTAGTAAATTGCGATGGTGGAACTTAGGGGCAGACATTCTGATGTCAGACTTACCCTTTAAACAAGTAACTACTCAGTGTGCCATCCGTGGTCCAGCAGCACCAGCATCACCTGCGAATGTTAGAAATGCAAATGCGTGGCCCTGCTCCACACCCACAGAATCAAAATCTCAGGCTGGGCCCTGGAACCTGTTTAATAAGATCCCCCAGATGACTTCCTCACATTGAATTTGAGAAGCATTGCTCTCATCTAGTACTTTTGTTTTCCTCAGACTAAAGAGGACTCATCTGTCTCTGTGATAACCGTCCATTCAAATATTTGCCTTTTTCTTTTGAGCTATCTACTTTTAGTATCTGATATGGATGTTGACAGACACCTGGTTTTAATGAACCTTACTGAGCACCTGTCATGAGCAAGAAATCAAAAGGTATACTCAAAGAGCTTATAATTGAGTAAGAGGGATATGATAATTATACAAACATTTGGTGCAAAATGGAATGATAAAGGTGTAAAGAATGGCATGGAAATATAAAAAGAAGGAATGAAGTGAATGATTAGCTAGTGTGGGATTGGGGTGATTCTTTAAGGAGGTGCAGATTTAGGGGGACTAAGGCTTTTTCAGATGAAAAGAATATGGGTAAATTAATAAAGGTGTGACTTTGATATATGTTCTTTTCCACAGAATTAACAAGTTTAATTAAGGTGGGGGCTGTATTTAACCAAGAGGGCAGACTAAGCTATGGAAAGTACCTTGGAGGGGTGCCTGGCTGGCTCAGTTGGTAGAGCATGTGACTCTTGATCTTGGGGTTGTAAGTGTGAGCCCCACATTGGGCATAGAGATTGCTTAAAAATAAAATCTTAAAAAAAAGAAAAAAAGAAAATACACTTGAAGGTAGATCACAGAAGACCGTAATCCAACCGGGAGAAATACTAGAATGAGATGTTTCAATCTGATAGGGCACAGGACATGCAGACGATTTTGAATGGGGTGCTAACGACATTGCAAACCAAACTACATGACAGAGGTTTGGGTTTGAGTGTCCCACATAAACTGTGTGATTTGGTTTGAGTGTGCTTATAATAAGCTGGTATTGTTCTTCCGGGCACTTGACTACTTTCATCCCATTCCCTCCAGATGTCCCTCCAGTTGGCCAAACACCATCTTCAGCTCCTTTTATATGTCCTGTAACCAGCTGGTCACAACAACTATTTGATTCCCTGCTTGCCATGTCACTCAAATTCCTCTCTCACCCCAGTTAAGACATTCTGTATCTCTTACCCACCCTGTTAAAAACACCCACTGACTACCTCTTTTCCTCATTTCTGTTTCATCAATGGATTCTCTACATTTCTATCGAAATTCTCCTTCTAAGACTTTCTTTCCTGCAGAAATTCTCAGAAACCTCAACATGCTGATGACGTTTTATGAATCTGCAAAGAAGGCCCATCACATACAGAAATTTCTACACTTAGGTGACTAGAATGGCGGTCCCACAGGGATGTTGGGTCACATCTGGATTAACGTTGTTATCCTGCAGTGTATAGTTTAGGTAACACTAGTATATAATTCCTGACACCACAAGTCGGATTTGTTTTCACTCAAATCTAGAAAAAACAGGCAATGCTTAAGCTCCTTATTTCTTGAGTAATCAGCTCCAGGTGCGGAGAACACAGGAGTAAAGGGAGGAGCCTCCAGGTTCATTTGACTCAGCCTTGGAGCCAGAGAGACAGGCTCTTCTCCAGGAGTTCAGTTTGCCTATTTGCTCTCAGAAAGCTCTCCCCACTCTGGCTGCAGCAAACCTACGTGACTTGTTTTAGCTCTGCTATTCCGAGCAACCAGGAGTTTAATCCTGACAACCAGGAGTTTAATCCTGACATGTCGCGGAAACGTGCAAGGAGTAGGTGGGCCTAATCTTTGAAACAACTTGGCGTTGTATAGGGCACTAACTGAGCACAACAGCTTTCTAACCTGCAGGGAAAGTTGCCTTTTATCTTGGATTGAGTTGGGTTGTCGATTCGAAAAATCAAATGCAATCGTTTTTTAACCAGGTCAGGAGAGGATCACAACCGTACATGTTCACTCAGAAAGAACGGAGGCAGGAGTGTGCCATGTAAGGACCATGTTAGGACACACCTCACTTTTCCAGACAACACGTGATGCGTCTCTTCAAGTAAAACACAAAAAAAGCAAAGACGAAAGTTTTAAGGAAATAAAAATCTTGGTAAGAGGATCTCTGGGATCAAAGTTGAATGGCTGTTTAAATGAATCTGTCAGTATCATCACTGTACAAAGGAACTTTGAAGTTTGTTGAGTCCAACTCAGCTGCCTCAAATCTTTGTTGGAATGAGTCAAGACCTAGAGAAAGAGAGGGAGAGCGAAGTCTCCTTATCTCAAAGGAATCTACTGCAATCCAGCTGATTTTAGCACCAAGCTCAAGGGTGCACAGCTGGCTACAAACCCTGAGGATAGCATCTCGGGTCTCTTTTATCCAGATGTTTTGGCCGGCTTTATAATGCAGAAAACCTCAAATTAGCGATTTCTGGGCAGCTACTCTCCTCTTAAATCCGACAGATTGAGGCTATGCTTAAATCCATTCCCCTCAAAAGGAGTTGTAAATTAAAAGCTTTTCAGGTCTATGGGTCCTCGATATTTAGACTTTAAATAAAAAGCCACCCTGGGCTGTCTACAACAATACCTGAAATTTTCAGCATCATGAAGAACTATCATAACCTATCAAGAATGGATCTTCTAAAGTTCCTGCCCTCAAACAAATCATTGCCGTATTACCCACTTTGGAAGTGCACAGGCCAGAACAAGTTCAGGGGTCTGACTTATTTCCTATCTGGGCTTTGGTTGCAGACTGACTTAAACTGGAGAAAATGACCCCACTTCTTTGAGCCTTATTTTCCTTATCTGAATAATACTGGAGATGACACATCTCAAAGTTGCTGTGCAATCAAGACAGCCTATGAAACGTGCTTAGGAAAGATATTTGCCACATGATAGAAGTTTAATAAAATTTTCTTTTCTTTTCACCTCCTTCTTTTTTTTTTTTTTAAAGATTTTATTTATTTATTTGACAGAGATAGAGACAGCCAGCGAGAGAGGGAACACAAGCAGGGGGAGTGGGAGAGGAAGAAGCAGGCTCATAGCAGAAGAGCCTGATGTGGCTCGATCCCACAACGCTGGGATCACGCCCTGAGCCGAAGGCAGACGCTTAACCGCTGTGCCACCCAGGCGCCCCTCACCTCCTTCTTAAGCAACTAACTTCATTTATGTTCCTTCCTTCATTTTTTTTTTCTTTTCCCATTTGTTCCTTCCTTCTTAAAATTTCTTTCCATTGCAAACCACTGGACCAAGGGCTGGGACATTTAACTCAAACAACGAGGAATTTTACTTCTCAGAAATGCATTTTAACTGTTTTTTCCAGGTTCATAATGTATTGTACAGATTGAATGTCACATGATGAGCTGACATGAGCTTCTCTAGGCATGGGAACTTCACAGCTATGGTACAGTTTAAAACCCATTTATGTTGCTTTCACAGCTGGTGTGTTTTTAGACCTTAACTTGCAGTATAAGCCTATCAAAGAAATGCCTCCATATGTGGCCAGTACACAATTCATTCTACCTGTGAGAGTATAAGAGTTAAATATTTTTGGATACCAGTGAAATGGAATGGGACAGCAGTTTCTGGACCGGATGTGATTTCAACCTTGCAAATGGCAGCAGTTCCATTGGTTGTGTCCTTCTCAAAAATGCATTTTAAAGCATCCATTTGTTGGCTTCTATACAGCCTGAAGATTTTTCTTCTAGGAACAGGTGACCTTCTTTTCCTTTAGACACAAAGCAGGTAAACTGTTACAATTGCCTAGCATGTTCCGACTTCGAGAAGAGCACTTAGCGCAATACGATTCTGTGTTTGACAAGGTAACTGTTCTGTAATGCCTAAAACACAGTAGGGGGGCCGTTGAAGGAGCATGGCGTTGGCATCCGATGGATTTGAGTCCTGGCTTTACCGTGTTCTGGTTGACTCTTAGTGAAAACCCCAATTTGTAAAAGTCGAAGAACTCCCCTGCTACGAACCTCATAGGGCTGCTTTTGGGCTCAATAAAAATAATAGAAAGGAAAGGCCATCGGAAATTCAGAAAAATCCTTCAGATTTGAGTTCCTGTTGTTAGTTCCGATCATTAGGGGACATTTAGATTTGTACCATGGCAGAAGTCAGATGGGGGCCCCGAGTCCTAATGGACACTTTTTTCATCCTCATTGCTACCACCCCAGGCACATCGCCTTACCCTCTTGCGCCTGTTGTCACAGTCAGCCATCTTTCCCTCCACTCTTGCTCCTCTTTATTTTTCTGTGGAACTGCCAGTGTGAGATCATGTCATTCACCTGCTAGAAGCCTTCCAGTGTCTTCTTCTTTTGGGTACCACGCTCCACAAGGTTCTACATGATTTGGATTCTGTTTCCATGACCTCTGTTGAACTCTTATCTTTCTTCCTTATTACGCTGCATACTAGCCCTCTTTCTGCTCCTCAGCCAAGACAAGCTTGTTTTCACTTCAGGATCACTGCCTGTTGCTATTTATTTGTCATTTAGGTCACTCCTTAAAGAGGCCTTATCTGACCCTCCTCCCTAAAGTGACATCCCCACTCCCAGTCACTTTCCAACACAGTATCTTGTGATTTTTTCTCAACACATTTATCATTAATGGAGATGATAATATTTATTTGTTTACTTGATTGTGGTCTCTCTCAGCACCTAGAATATCAATGAAACCCAGAGAGCAGGGGGGTTAGTCTAGATTTCAGAGCCTAGAACAGTGCTTGGTAGATAGAAAGTGCCCAGTGAATATGTTTGAATGCATGCTGGTCTAAAATAATGGTGCTAAATGCTCAACTTCTGTAAATCTTGTAACTGCCTACCCAAAATCAATTTTTTAGACTGTGGTTCCAAAATTGTTTTTATCCATGTTTTAATCAATATTGCATGAATGTGTAGTTAAGCACACAAACCAGGGGTTTACATTTTTTTTTTTAACTGTCTTTGAGAGCTGGCAACAATTTTTTTTTTTTATGTCTGAGTATCTGGAGAAGATAATTTTAAAAAGGGAAATACACTAATTCTGTGTGCCTTGATGAGCACAGCTATTGCTTGCCTAATTTTCAGCTCCACCCAGGAAAAGTCCCACCCAGTATTGCCAAGAATCTAGACACTGGATGGCAATTTGGAGCCAGTCATAGTTTTCCACAAGTATATTTTTGGCAGAAGAAACAGAGATTAGAGAGTGTAAAGAGGGCTGAAAGCTTCCATTGACCTTTTGGGACCTTGACTGAGGCTGCTTATGTTGCTGTGACCCCCATTAGATGGCCACTTTCCAAACTGTGCAGAACATTACTTCTGGGCATATAGAGCTGATATTCACTGCATGGACAGAAGCCCAGGCTGGACAAGGTCCAGTTAAGAAAGCATTTCCATCGGAATGATACTATCTGGCAAGGGATGAATCCAATGATGCCGTAGGTATTATCTGTCTTTCCTTTCTATGCCTGAGTCATTTCCCTCATAGACCAGATAATGGGCAGTCTACAGAAATGTAACTGGGTGAGAATCTGTATATAAACACTGAAATATTTCTTCAGCGTTGATCTAGCCCAGCTGAACTTCTGGAGTCAGATGGCTATGGGCCCCAACTATAACCTCATTCTCTTTCTACCATCATGAACGAGAACATATGGACCAGTTTTGTTTTGTTTTTTTAACTCTAAACCCACTGATAAAATCATTTTTTCCCCTTGTTTAATCTAAGTTGACAGGTGTGAATGGTACAGTGGATGAAGGCTTAGATTTGGAGTAAAAATAGTGGATAATCACTTTAATTCAACTGATTCTCTTCATGACTAGTTCACCAGTCCTGATTAGTTCACTCAACCTGTCACATCATCCTTTAAGGCCTACGATACATGATAACCTCCTCTGTGAAGCCTTTGGACAGTCACTAAACAAGAGTAAGGGACTCCATCCTTTATTTCCAAATGGCACTTGTGTTTTCCAGTAACAATGCTCTTAATACATGATATTTAATTATTTAAAAGTTTCTCTCTTCTTCTCTCTAACTGGCTGTGATACGCACAAGGAGGAGGGCTATGTCCTACCCATCTTGGCAAACATATCTTACCAACATGAAATGCATATCGACTGAGGATTTTGTATTTGCTGATCAAGTGAGTAAATAATTGAACAAGCAAGTGAATAAAAGTTATTTATCTTAGGGACTCCTGGGTGACTCAGTGGGTTGAGCATCTGCCTTCGGCTTGGGTCATGGTCCCAGGGTTCTGGGATCAAGTCCTGCATTGGGTTCCCTGATCAGCCAGGAGCCTGCTTCTCCCTCTGCCTGCTGCTCCCCTGCTTGTGTTCTCTCACTCTCTCTCTCTGACAAATAGATAAATAAAATCTAAAAAAAAAAGTTATTTATCTTAGTTTAGCAAAAAACACAGAATCCTTAAGTCAAATACAAATAAATTTTTGTTGAGTGCTTGCCAAATGACAAGCTGTTTTGAATATATGATTTTATTAACACTAAACAAGCCTTTAAATTAAATATTAATAGCCCCCCTTTTTTTAGTAAGGAAGGTGTCATGAAACACAGGGTTGAGGGGTAAGTGCTGAGTTCAAGATCACAAAAGCAGAAAAGTATCTCCCTTAAAATGAATTTGTTCACTGTGTGACCAAACTTGTGTCTTACTGAACTTAATTAATAGAAATCAAGCTAAGTAGCATCAACAGAGATATCCCTCAGAATAATGACATTTGCTGTTCAACTTATTCATCTTCCATTATAACCCCATTGTATAGATGAAGAAAGTGGGACTCAGTGGTATAAAAAACTTTTTTAAAGCCTATAATGAGGCAGAATTAATTCAAAGCAGATTTGATTCCTTCAAGTCTGATGCTCTCTCTAATTTCTCATAACCTCCTTACAATTGTTCTTCTTTCCTATAGATTCTAATAGCATTACATGAAATCATATCTCAATAAACACATTTTTGCAGGGTATTAAAATAATGGAGTCCATTTATGTTGCTCCAATTGCCAAAAACCAAAGACATCTGTTTATCTAACAATATGCAGCTTAGAGAATCTAAAAGAATCTAAGATTAGAGTGGTTAAAAGCATGGGTTTGGGCTAAAGGTGTGGATTAGAATCCCACTTTGCCATTCATAAAATGGGTGACCTTGGGCAGGTTACACAGACTCAATGAGGCTGCGTGTTCTCATTTTTAAATAATCCTTTTCTTGAATGCGATGGAACATGACTGGCTAATCAGAGCAGAGGAGGAATGTACTGGAGTTTCTAATGAGGAAAGACCAGAGAGCCAGGTAAAGAACAAGGTAGAGACATAGTAGTTCTAGATAATTAAAGGAGAATTCTCATCCTGATTCCTACTCTTTGCCATGCCTGCCTCCCACAAGGAGGGAGCTTCAGCCCAGTTTCTGTCTTTAAATTCTCACAAGGGAGATTCTGATTGGTCCACAGGTCCATTCTGATAGGTCCCACGACTACACTTTGGCTAAGATTGGGTAGAACTCTTCAATAGCTGTTGCCATCAATTCTGTACACAGTGAAAAGGAGGTAACTCTCCAGAAGGTAGCAGAAATCCTCTTACCAAAAACAAAACAAAACAAAACTCAGGAGTCCCCCAAACAGCAGACATCCATGGAACTCCTTCACAGGGTTATTGTGAAGATGGAAATGGAAGGGCAGGAACTCAAAGGAGGGGAGGAGAGAGGCAGAGATCTTTGATCTTTAAGCCACAGATTGTTTGATTAATACCAGTATTAATGAGTAGGGTTTCATGATTTTAGAATCAATTTTAGATACTTAAAATTTTAAAAAGTCCTGTGAAATTGATAATTAGTTAGGAAATCAGGAATTATAAGAGATTGGCCTTGCCTGCTATGTTTCTATATTTATAATACTTCCTCTGTGAGGTTAAGGAAGGGCCTTTGTAGAAGGGAGACACTAAAATATCAATCAAAAACATAATTTCAGGTCAAAAGGAACATCAGACATAATTGGGTTCATCTTCAGAGAAAAAGCTGAAGCTCAGAAGAAAAAAGGGGCTTGTGAAGCGTATTTTGTGATCACAGGTCTTTATCAGTCCTATGAAGAACTGGGAACAAAAGATCAAGTGAATGAATGAGGTAACCTATAAAATCCTTTTTTTTTCTACATGAGATTCTGGAAGTCAGTGTGTGCCTGGCTGTTGTGTGGCCCTGAGTCATGATTTGTACACCCTGAAGACGAGCCATATGGGGGGTCAGAACTCCAGAAGCAGTGGACAAACATTAACACTAAGCCAGTTCTTTGAATAAAAAGCCAAATGGTCTGGTCTATAAGCTGGGGAAAGGAAGTCAGTGAGAGAGATGAGATCTGGTCTGAGGGAGGGACTAATGCTCTCTGACTTAGCTTCTGCAGACAGGGGTGACATTTGCTCAGAGCTCACTGCTTAGACAAAGGTTTCTTAAAGATGTCCAACCTTCTGTCTTCATTTTTTATAGAAAGAGAGAGGGAAAAAAAGCCCAAATTAAAAAAATAAATAAATAAAGGATCCAAATACCACGCATACAGCTTTTTGGAAGTTTAGCAGAGGACACGGCATTCTGGAACACATAAGCACCCCGAGCTCCTTGTAACAAGGAAGAAGGTCCCTGGCAAGCAGCCCCTGTGACAAAGCTTGTGCTCAAACTTTAGGCTCCCCTAGGGTTGGTGATGATGGTTTTCATTTAGGCCTGGTTGGGCCCCCCAAGTAGAAGACTTCAAGACTGGTTCTGAATCAACTCTGTCATCTAGTACTTGGGGTGCCAGATTTGAGAAGAAAAAAAAAAATAAAGCAAAAGAAAAAACACTGTCCAAGTCCAGAAAAGTTTGGCTCAAGCCTATGCATATAATAAAAAAAGAGCAAAGAGGAAAAGAGTGTGTGTTTGTTCTTATAAAATATGGAGTCGGTGCTTTTATGTATCATCAGACTTCAGTGTCAGACCTCAGTCACAGCCGTTGCTAAATGTGTCTGAGAAAGAACTGGACAGTGAGTGCCTCGGGTGGGATTATGCGTATCCTTGCCTGAGAAATCTGGGAATTTCAACAGCCCAGCTAATTCCAGGGCAGGGCAGCCCAAGCACTGGCTCTGACAGAGAGACTGGGTTCCACATTCGGTGTAGCAGCTTAAGCCACCCTGGGTGTCCAACCTGTCCTCTCAATCCGCCCTCAGAACAGGCTGTCCTCAGGCTTCGTCTACTGAACCCAAGAGGAAAGGGAAGGCAAAGAGGAATTTTTGTGTGCGTCTTAAAACTCCAGCCGAGTTCAGGCTTCAAAAGACAAATGAGAGCTTCCCATATCCCGGCTCCTGACCTTTCCAGCAATTCAGTCTCCAGGATTTGAAGGGTTTTAAATCAGTGTGTTTCCACCCTGTTTGGAGGGTGTCATGGGAATCTCCAAACAACGTTGTATTTCACTTTTACTCCAGCCTGTGGGAATGTGGTGTGAACCTTGACCAGCTGTGCCAGTCCCCAGCCCTTAGGTTTGGATGGCATCATGCCAGCTCTCTGAAGGTGGACGGCTTTAGTGATTAAACTCAATTTAGATGCGGAGTGTGGAGGGTTTGAATGCGAGCTGCAGGATTGCAATGCCTATGGTCAGATTTCAGAGCCACTATTTAAAAATGGCATCAGCTCTGTCTAGTCGGTGAACCCCCAAGTCTGTTTCTCTCTCTAAAAGAGAGAGATGAGAATAGCAAGCATTGGCTGAATTCTTACTCTACGAAATATGTTCGAAGTACAATGTGCTTCCAAGTCATGTAATCTTCGTAATATTCCCACAACACAGGTACCTATCATCATCGTCACCCCTGTTTGGTTGAGAGTAACAGGGCACTGGGTGATTAAATACGGCGCCCTGGGTGGCAGGCAGCAGACAGGAATTCAGACCTAGCAAGTTCAGCTCCAGGGACACCACACCTCCTCACTGCTGCATTGCTTCTCCAACTTTGATGGGAAGCAACAGTACCTAACTCAAAGCGTTCTGGGGATACGAAATGAGCTCCGTATAAACAGATTGTAATGCAGTGCCTGGACCATAGTAAACGCTTCATAAATGCTAATGATTATTGATAATGGTGATGGCAGCGTGACGGTTATGGGCATGTGATGGCGCTAACAATGGTGAAGTTTGGGAAAATGTATATCCATCCTTCTCAGCCACATGTCACCTTCTTGAGGACAGGAACCCAGGACAGTGGAGTTTCTTATCCCCTTAAACTGGTGGAAGGGAATGAAGCTCCCACCTCTTTAGAATTAAGTCCTACCATCTTAAAATAAGATCCCACCCCCCAAAGGGCTCCACTGTCCCTGGGTTACTGCAAAAGGGTGGGAAAGATGAAAAAAAAAGGACAAGAGAGTCAAAGCAAGAATTTCTCTGCCCTCCTTCCCCAAATCTGACTGATCCCTCAGGCCCCACCCTCGGTGATTGCCACCACAAATTTGTTGGGTGGGCCTTATTTTACAGTTTTACTGATTAAGACATTCGGTGATTGAGACTTTAAGAATTGAGACAGTAAGACATGAAAGAGGCGTGAAACCTGCTGAGACTACACAGCCGCAACCACAGCCGCAACCTCTGAGCCACGGTTTCATCCAGGACCGTGGAGCCATGCTGCTGCAGTGGTCATCAGTCACTGTGGGTAGAAAATAATTGAAATAAACCTTACAGCATCCTCAAGGAAAGCACCATCTCTGACTCTTCACTGCATTCTCTCATGTGACAAACACTTCTTGAACATCTTGTGGATACGAAGCCTGTGCTGCCTAATGGCTTCCGCCAGCCCTGCCACAGACCATTCAGAAAGTGTCTGGTCAGTGGAAAGCGCAGCTCCAGAGCCATTATAGCAGGGGCCAGCTGTCCAGGAAGGTATTAAACAAGGACACACACTCATAATTCCCAACAGTTGGGAATCTGTTGTTTTAAATACCCTTCAGCTCCTCTTTAGTTCTCCGAAGGCAAAAATAGCCCAGTTGCCAAGAAACCTATGTGTGGTGGTAACTTCGCACTAAACAGATGTACAAGTGTGTTGTTAAATGAAATTCTAAAAGATTGTTCTTTAAAGCTTCCACTTGTGTTTGCACAATATAAGCTCGGTTCATCATTAACACCCTAAAAATATGTTTTCATGTTTAAATAATGTGAATTCAGACAAGAGCACACCGATCACAGAAATCTAAGGACTAAATACTACCAGTCTTATCTCAGAGACTGCAGAGTTCAACGTAGGTTGATGAAATTGTTTCTTGGGACATCTGGGTGGCTCAGTGGGATAAGTGTCTTCCTTGGACTCAGGTCATGATCCTGGGATCCTGGGATCCAGCCCCGTGTGAGGCTCCCTGCTCAGCGGGGACCTTGCTTCTCTCTCTCCCTCTGACCACCCCCCAACTCATGGTCTCTCTCTCTCTCTTTCAAATAAATAAATAAAATCTTAAAAGAAAAAGAAAAAGAAAAAGAAAATTGTTCCTGAGGCAAAGCTGTCACATTCCTAAGTTAGCTAAACCCAAGGCACACATTTTACAGAAGTAATGGATTTTTAGACTCAGTTTTCTTATGGGTTGAGCTATGTTCCCTCAAAAAGATATAGTGAAGTCTGAACCCTCAGTACTCCAGAATACGACCTTATTTGGAAATAGGACCATTGTGGATGTAATGAAATTAAGATGACGTCATTCTGGGGTAGAGTGGGGCCTTGGTTTAGTAGAACTGGTGGCCTTAGAAGAAAAGGGTCACAGAGAGAAGATGGCCATGTGACAACAGAGACAGAGATTGCAGCCTACAAACCAAAGAACACTATGAAGTGCTAGCAACCATTAGAAGCTAGAAGGAGGCAAGAAGTATTCTTTCCCCCTGCCATTAGGAGAGCATGGTCCTGGGATCACCTGAATTTCAGACTTCTAGCCTTCAGAACTGAGAGAGAATACATTTCTGTTGTTCTAAGGGGCTCAGCTTTTGCTACCTTGTTATAGCAGCCTTAGGAAACGATTACATAGGTCATTCTAAGAATAAAGACTAACTTGATTTAAGATAGAAGAAAAGTCTTCCCTGGGTTAGATATTATGCAGTATCTTATTCATCGTATTGATTTTGCCTTACTTGTTTATCTTGCATCTACAGTGCTTAACAAGAATTCAGTGAATGAATGAATGAATGAATGAATGCATTTTTTAAAAAAAATTTATTCATTTATTTTTAGAGAGAGAGTGAGGGATAGAATCTCAAGCAGACTGCCAGCTAGGTGCAGAGCCCGATGCAAGGTTCAATTTCATGATCCTGTGATCATGACCCATGAAATCATGACCTGAGCAGAAACCAAGAGTCGGATGCACAACAAACTGCCACCCAGGTGTCCCATGAATGCATTTCCTTAAGGTGATGTCTTTGTCTGAATGTCCTCACTTCCTGACTCCTGCACCTCCCTACCTGGAAGACCTTTCCTCATCCTTCCTATCACAGTTTGTAACTTCTTCAAGACATCACTTTGTTTTCTGGATAAGAGGGACTGTGTTATCAACCTTCAAATCCTCCAAAATGCTGACAGTGCTTTGTAGAATACAAATGCTCAATTGCTTAGTAAATATCCATTAGATTGAATTAAGTTAGTTGAATTTTCACTGTTACCCGCATGTTTTCTTTCTCGGTCAAGTCTGTCCCAAGTTCTGCTTCATAATTTACCGGGTTACTGTCTCTTTGTCCGACACTTCAAAGACTGAGATGTTAGAGCAGCTGTTCCAGTCCCTTTAGGGAACCAATGAACAACTGGTAACATTTTGCCATATTTACTTCATGATTTTTTTGCTGAAATTTTAAAAAGAAATATCAGACATCATGATAAGTTACCACTAAATGCCTTAGTATGTATTTCTAAAAGGTAAGAACATTTTCTTTTCTTTTTTTTTTAAAGATTTATTTTATTTATTTGACAGAGAGAGAGACAGCCAGCGAGAGAGGGAGCACAAGCAGGGGGAGTGGGAGAGGAAGAAGCAGGCTCCCAGCAGAAGAGCCTGACGTGGGGCTCGATCCCAGAACTCTGGGAATGCCTTGAGCCTAAGGCAGACGCTTAACAACCGAGCCACCCAGGCGCCCCAGAACATTTTCTTGTTTAATGACAAGATTATTATCACACTCAATACAACTTACTGTGATGGTATCAATATTATCTATACAATCCTAGTTCATATTCAGCTTTCCCTAATTATCTCAAAATGTATTTCATCATTGTTCTATTCAAACTATGATCTAATCAGTTTCCATTCATTTCATTTGACTGTTTGTTTTTTTTAAGTAACTTTCAATTTAGACAATGCCCTGTTGCCCTGCCTTCCTTTTTATAACATGATGTTAAATCTAGATGATGGATTTGGAGAGTTTATATTTCTGTTCATCTGTATGTTCAAAGTTCATGCACAGTAAAAAGTTTAAAAAATAATCAAGGTCAAATGAATCATAGATTTAAATGTAAAATATAAAACTCTTAAGCTTTTATAAAATGACATAGGAAAAAAATCTTGGGAACCTAGGGCTTGGTGAAGAGTTTTTCAGACATGACACTAAAAATCACTATTCTTAAAAAGAAAATTAGTAAACTGGATTTCCTCAAAAGTAAAAATTTTGCTTTGACAAACACCCTATTAAGAGAATGCCAAGAGAAGCTACAGATAGGGAGAAAATATTTGCAAACTTCATATCTGACAAAGGACTAGTATTTAGCATATATAAAGAATATACAATACTCAACAGTAAGAAAGCAAACAATCCAACTAGAAAATGGACGAAAGACATGAATAGAAGAGGATATATTTTGGGGCGCCTGGGTGGCTCAGTGGTTAAGCGTCTGCCTTTGGCTCAGGGCATAATCCCGGAGTTCTGGGATAGAGCCCTGCATGGGGCTCTCTGCTCCACTGGGAGCCTGCTTCTTCCTCTCCCACTCCCCCTGCTTGTGCTCCCTCTCTCATTGGCTGTCTCTCTCTCTGTCAAATAAATAAATAAAACCTTAAAAAAAAAAGAAGAGGATATATTTCACCAAAAATACTATTCAGATGACAAAAAAGCACATAGAAATGTGTTCACTATCATTTGCCATTAAGGACCCGTATAGTAAAACCATGATGTGATATCACTACACACTCTCAAGAACTACAATCAAATAGTGACAATACCAAATGTTCATCAGGATGCACAGCAACTGGATATCTCATACACAGTTGTTGAGAACATCCAATTGTAGAGTTACTTTGGGAAATCATTTGGCAGTTTCCTAAAAATCAAAAACTAAAACTAAATATATACTTGCCATACAACAAAGCAATCATACTCTTGGACATTTATTTCAAAGAAATGAAAAATTATGTCTACATGAAAATTGGTACATGAATGTTCAGAACATCTTTATTCATAATAGCCCAAAACTAGAAACAATCCAAATGTCCTTCAATGGGTAAATGATTAAACAAACTGGTACATTCATACTAAGTAATATTATTCACCATTGAAAGAATAAACTATTGATATACATAACAACTTGGATGGATCTCAAAGGAATTATGCTGAGTTTAAAAAAAAAAACACAGCCATTTTGAGAAGGTCATATGCTATGTTATTCCATTTATATAACATTCTTTAAATGGTAAAATTATAGCAACAGAGACCAAAGTAGTGGTTGACAAGTGTACGGGATGGTAAGGGGGTGTAACTTGAGGAGATCTTTGTGGTGATGGAATAGTTTCGTATCTTGATTGCAGTTACATGTATCTACACATGTGATAAATATGGCATAGAACTATATACACGTATTGTTCCAAAATCAACCTCCTAGTCATCATATTTCACTATAGTTATCTAAAATATAAACATCGGGAAAATTGGGCCAAGGGTTCATGGGACTTGCCTGCACTATCCTTGCAACCTCCTGTGAATCTATACTTATTTCAGAACAAAAAGTTCAAATTAATCCAAAAATAATGGGTTGCATTCCAGGCAATTTCTGGACTCCATGCATCATCATCCCATCTTCTTACATTTGATTTAGCACCTCTTTTCCCTGAACTCTACTTTTCAGTCTGCCTTACCTCTTGGGTTCCCTCCTCTACAGCATTTAAATATGATGATGCCCATGTCAAATCACAGTGGCACCATGCTTCTCAAATCAGAACTACATGGGAGGCTTGTTAAAACAGATTCTAGGGCTCAGCCCCAAATATTCTGATTCAGGAAGTCTGAGAGAAGCCAATGAGTGACATTTCTAACAAATTCTTAGGTTATGCTGATAGGAACTACACTTAGTACTCCTGGCACAGTATTTTGTATAAGGCTGATAGTCGAGACCCCTGGAACCTAGTTACAACCCTGTATCATGTTCATCAACACGATATCTCCGTATTTTGAAAATGTTAGGTACGCATCTTATGGTATTATTGTGAGAGAGATGAAGTATAGCAAGCTACTGAAATAAAGGATGTGAGGACTAGGGTCCCAGAGGTAGCCAGGAGCACTCAGGTTTAAAGAGTCAGATCTCTTAACTCTCAGCTTAGGTTCCTTTCCCCTATACCAGGTAATCACTTCTGCAACTCACTTAAGAATCCTGACTATCTTATACAACTGACACTTCTTGTAATATCAGTTTACTCAGTGTCCACTTCATCTCACTCAGTAAAACCTAGTTCAGACACTACTTACTGATTCGGCTCTACTTTGAAGTATAATTCTGCCAAAAAAACCCACAGTGGAAAACATAAATCGGGAAATTTCTAGATGTGTACTGCCATGCATAGTTTAAATTTATAGCACTACATGCTGCTTTAAAAAGCAATTCCCTAGTTGAAAATTTTGTAGTGGACCATAAACTGGGGGACCTGGGTCTTCTAGGTCTGGCTCTGCCACTGAAGGTTTCTAACCCTTGGCGAGACATATCTCCTCCCTTGTCTTCAACTTTCTCCCCTGTAGAATAAGACATTTGACTAGTTGGTCTCCAATGGCCCTGCAAACTCTAGGATTCTGAGTCTGATTGTATCAAAGAGATTTTTTTTTTAAAGATTATTTCTTTGGGGGCACCTGGCTGGCTCAGTGGGTGGAGGATGTGACTCTTGATCTTGGAGTCATGAGTTCAAGTCCCACGTTGGGCCTAGAGATTACTTAAAAAAATTTTTTTAATAAAGATTATTTCTCCAATTTTCTCCCTACCTTGCTAAGTAATAGCAGTAGTGAGGATCAAGGGACAAAGATGGATTTAGAATCTGCTTCAGATTCAATCTAGTTCTGCCAATGATCAACAATGCTAACTTGTCCAATTGACATAATTTTTAGACTTTTGTTCCCTTTACTACAATGAATTAATAATACATCCCTCCTAATTTAGTTACCATTATGAAATCTATAACATATATACAAAAGATACAGGCATAAAGCAAGATAGCATTCTTTGATCCTTCTATATTTCCTCTTCCTGTTTTTTTTTTTCTCTCTCTCTCTCATCCTCCCTTCTGTCCTACATCTTCACTCACAGAATTCTCTTTTCCATATATGACCTTGATATACATTTTCTGGGTAGTAAGAAAATAAGGCCCTATCCATCCATTCAACAAATATTTAACTAGCACCTAACATATGGCTGGAAAATTTTTGGATTCATGGGGAGTAGCCCTAAAAGGATAATTTCCTATTTTTCCCAGTCCAAACCCCTTGCTACGTTGATACTTGAAGGTATTCCTGTCCTCTCCGTCTTCTTTATGTACTGTAACAGCATAACAATTTCTTGGCATCTGAGAAATGAAGTCAACCCAATTCAGGAAATCTGTTGAGTTTTCAATGCAATTTATATTCATTATCTCATTTTGCCCCCTTAAAAGACAACCTTATGAGTATTCTATCAAGGGTTTTAGCTCCATTTTACAATTGAGACAACTCAAGCACGAAGAGATCAGGTGTGTACCTTGAGCTCTATGTGGGTTTTTTTGCCAAATTAGTTCATTTCTGTTGCAGAGACTGGCTAGCTATTCATCAAAACCACTTCCTCTTCTTTCTGTACACACAGAGAGACACCACTCTCCACTCCACCTCGCTGTTCAGTGTGATAACATATTCGAGTTCCAGTCAATGGAGTGGAAATGTGTTGAGTACCGCTTCTGGACCTGTCTACAAAGCTTCCAGTAAGACCTTCCATGCATTATACATTTCTCTTTGTTACAGCAACTAACATTGCCTTAATTTATAAACATTTCCTGTCACTTCAGTGTCTGTTTCTCCTTTTCCCCAAACATTCTGTACCTATGCCTCCCTGCTTCATAATGTTTTTCTTTCATGAAATGCACTAATTTTCTGTCTGTCCTTCAAGGCTCACATCATGTCAGCACTATATCATGTGAGTTGCAGGATATCTTCCCTCAAATCCTTTCAAGTACTTTAAATATTTGTAGCATGAATAATCAGTATTATACATTTTGCTACTTGATTAAATTGAAGAATATTGGTCATGTATATTGAGTTTTACTCAAATCAGATTGTCTTAGATCACCACATACCCATGATACCCCATGAGGTATTGAACATACACTAAGAACTTATAAATTTCTCCTGGTTAATTGAAAGTTACTGGTGTTTGATAAGCAAAATTGAAAATATCTGACCATTTCCTGGCTATTTATTAGTTTTCAATGATTTATTGAGTATCTATTATGAGTTTGGCATTGCTCTAGAAACCAAGACCAAAGTAAGCTCACTACCTCATTTATCTACTCTTCAGAGTGAGTGTCTTTTCACTTTTTCCACCCTAGAGCCTCTCTCTTGGAGTTGGCTGCTTGCTATGCATTGGCAAGGTCTATCTGTATAGTTTGTTGAACAGACTAAGCCTTAAATCCAGACAATTTGATAGTCATACCCTGGCTTCTTTATTTTTTTCAGTGCAAACAGGGAGAATATCCTTATTCTCCTTGTGCTTCTAGCTCTGCCACTATGAAACAGAGAGAGTCACGTGTAACTTACAAGGTTGTCATGACAATGAAATAAACAGCATAAAGAAAGGGCCTAAACCTGAATAAATGTAGCAGATGCTCAGATAGGTGAGTTCCCCCTAGTGTGGCCCATTCATTTTGAAAGAGGGCATCTTTTCTGGGGGTGGGGGGGACACATAGACATTTAGAATTACATTTGAGGTGGAGTAGGTGACCAGCTTAGAGGGACTGGAGTACCTCTCTGCCTGTGTTTAAGAATTCCCCAAAGGTCCTGAGCTGGGATCTTTACAGAGAAAATATGGGAACAGAGAATTTGAACCATTTTTATATTATGGAGGAGGACAGAAGAAAACTGTTGATTTATTAGACATGCAAGTTTGGCGGACACTGATATTCTTCCTAATTTCTTGCGTCTTTTTCTGATTTACTTCGTCTTTTAGGCTTACAGGGCAAATTAATAACAGTTTAAGCTTGTTTCATCCCTATGTCATGATGATTATGCAGCGTGTGAAATGTCTGTACTGGTAAATGAGACAGTTTAGAGGAGTAGGAGAACGGAGCATTCAGGCTCTGAGAAGCAACCCACCAGGCCAGGATGGGGGAGATGTGGATAAACAGCTGCACGTGTGAGAGGGATTAGCGATTCCAGTTGACTGCCAGCCCCACATGAGTCACCAGTGTGTTGAGGCTGCCAAGAGGATAATTTGATCTGGGGCTGAATTAACAGGGGTGTAGTGTCCAGACCAAAGGGAGTGATACTCCCACTGTCTCGGCATAAATCAGACCACACCTAATGTAGGGCAGCTTTATTTACCCCAAATACCCACTCTTCATAGTGGACTGTACCAAGAGGAGTTGATTATATGATGACAATGGAGTGTCTAATAATTGTGTTAAAAAATATATTCCTTTGCCTTATATCTACTCTAGAATTTACCACGCAAGTTGTGTGATTTTGTATGTAGGTGTTTGCATCATCGAGGGCTAGGAATGTGGCTTTCTCTTTTGTCTATCTCATAGTATAAATGGGACAGAAAAGTTTTTGGTTCTTTTTTATGAAAATGGATCGGCTTCCAGAAGCAGTGTCCACTGTATGGAGCTTAAATGTAGTCAAACAGATCTAGATTCAAATCCTGTTTAAACTGTAAGGAACAAGAAAAATTATGCAGTCGCTCCTCTAATTTCCAGTTCTATATTTTGGGGTTAGAGTGTTTTTCTTCATACTCCTGTGTACCCATGACTTACCAGACACAAGCCCATAGACATATATCATCTTTATCTTCCTTTTACACAAAGCAAAAGCATTGAATCTTGGGAGCTATGTTTCCATAATAAAGTTTTGGAAGTTAGGTAGGGAACGGGGCAAGGCAGAAATGGGAATCTGGTAAGATGACATACTGGGGATTTTAGGTAGAGTGATAAAGAATCAGGTACTCAAGTTACCAGAGTTAAAGGAGGTGAATTCATAACTGGAAATGGGGTCAAAATAAAACCTATCAAACTACCCTCCCATACCCTCCCTTCCCACCTCAGCTATTAATCTGAACACAAGATCGAATTAACAGCAAATGAGCAGTGAGAAAAGCCAAGGACAATTCACACAGAGATTTGTTGGCACATACCATGTCTGGATAGATCTCTCCTTCGCTCAAAATTAATTAAAATGAAACAAAGCAAAAAACAAAAAAACAAATTTCAACATTAGAAATATATGGAAAGGGGAGAAGTATATGATTCTGAAGACTTAAAAGAAGGACCTACCTCTAAAAAATATTTTGTGTAGGAAGCCAAGAAAATTTAAAACAAAATCTTGAAAAAGAATGTGACAGATTCTTTATGAAATAGAGAAAAAATAATGGAATTTGGCATTTTGAACTAGAGTGCGTTGTAACAAATACAAATAAAAAGGAATGAACTACTGATAATATTAACATCATGGATGAAACTTAAAAGCAATAAACTGAGCCAAAGAAGACAGGAAGAAAGGACCACACATACTATATGATTCCCTTTATATGAAATTCTGGAAAAAGCAAAATCGATGTAGAGCAACAGAAAGCAAACCAGTGGTTTCTAGGTCTGGGAATAGGAAGGAGCTGCCTGCAAAAAGAGGCTGAGAAAAATTTGGTGCAGATGGAATGAATCTCTGCCTTCATTATGGTGCTGATGACATGAATTTCTGCATTGGCCAAACCCCACTGACCTGTACAGTTCTGATGAGCGTATCTTGTATGTATGTGTATAAATTATATATTTTCTATATTACAGCATATCCTGAACACAATTGAAATGCAAATGCAAAGTAATGGTGGGAAATATTTATTCAAACTAGCATAGGTAAAGACCTAATGTCTTTGCTATATTGGAAAAATACTTACATTATTATAGAAAAAGAGCTAAAATACCTGAAGAAGTAATTCATAGAGGTGCAAATGGTTAATACACTTTTGAATATATTTGCCACCATTATCCATCACACAAGGCAAATGAAATAATAATTTTCTCATGTTCTTTTTAAATCCCTTCATCTATTTCACTGATCTCCCCATCCATGTTGTTGCAAATGACAAGCTCTCATTCCTTTTTATGGCCAAGTAATATTCCATTGTGTGTGTGTGTGTGTGTGTGTGTGTGTGTGTGTGTGTGTGTGTGTGTACCATCTCTTCTTTATCTATTCTTCTATCGATGGACACTTGTGCTGCTTCCATATCTTGGCTACTGTAAACAATGCTGCAATAAACATAGGAGTGCATTTAATTTTCTCACTTTCAACTATCAGTTTTGAAACAATTAAAAAATACTTCATGATCTGACAAGTGTAACCAGCATATTGTGGTAGGAGAATCTCTGGGCCTTTTCTGAAGGCAGTCTGGAAAAAATCACTATTCATCAAGTGTCTGAAGATATATACTCATACCTTGAACCCAGTAATTGTATTTCTCATACTGTGTATTGAGGAAATGTTGAAATTTTGATGAATATGCATGTGCAAAGTCTTATGCTTCACAGCATTCTGTATAATAGGAAAGACAGAAAAAACCCACATATTGAATGAGGGAAATGATGAAGGTATAATAACATATTGGGCATAACTTACGTAATTTGTAAGCACATGATAACCTATATGGCTATGTAAAAGTGTGATAACCTCTATCACTGCATAACCTATAATGACATTGGGAATATTTACAAGCAGAATAAAAACAAATAGAATGATTAGTATCTTATTTTCTCTATCCAGTTTTGTATTTTCCAAAATGGCCCCAATTAGATCTCTTGAGGAGCATTCCCAGATAGGACACAATGTTTAGGGCTAAGGAGGCAGTAGTGACACTGGGAACCTAAGAACGTAGCAGGTCCTTGTGGCACAGACTCAGTATAGCAGCAAGTGAAGAACGCATGAAAAAGCTCAGTAGTGGGCCCCCTGGGTGGCTCAGTCGGTTAGGCATCTGCCTTTGGCTCAGGTCATGATCCCAGGGTCCTGGGATCGAGCTTAGACTCAGGCTCCCTGCTCAGAGGTGAGTCTGCTTCTCCCTCTCCCTCTGTGATCTCTCTCACCTTCGCTCACTCTCAAATAAATAAAGAGAATCTTTTTTAAAAGGAAAAAGCTTTACTCCCTAAAAGGTCAGACAATGTATGATATTTACACTTGGGGGGTTTATTTCTATGTTTTATACTTTAATCTTTACTATAATTTTTTTTGGAATGTCCTCCATCACTTATTTCCCAACCTTATCAGTATATACATCCTCACATATTCTGCGAAAGACAAATTTGGTACTAAAAAACCCCAACAAAAACGAAATTTGCAAAAAATCAGTACTTCTGTGTCAGGTGCTTTAGAAGAAGTGCATATTATCACCAGTGATGTTAGTCTACCTGGGAAGATAAAAGACAAATAAGAAAGAGAGGGAACACCTAATAAAAAATAACATGTGTGGGTCTGATTCTGGGCCCTTAATTCTATTGTTTCTTTGGTCTACCAATCATTGCACAAATAGTGCTCTATTCATTTATTTATTTTTGTATTTCTAAATTTTTTGCTGGTATATATATTCATACAATTGATCTCATACCCAGCAATATCTCTAAACTCTCATGAGTTATATTTCGTAGTTTACTTTGGGTTTTCTAAATAGGTAATTATATTATGTGATAATTGTAACTTTATATCTTTCTAATTCATATACTTTTATTTTTATTCTTTTGTTGAACTGACCAACACCTGCAATACAAATTCACATCAAAAGTGATAGCATGCCTCTAGTAGTTCATCATTAACTAAAGTAATTGCTCCAAAATTTGCTACTCTAAAAATAAAAAGTAACATCCAGAAATCAGTGATGCAGCCAGAAAGCGCTTCGAAAGCGCTTCGAGAGATCTGTCAGGGGGAGTTGAAGATGGGTTTGCGATGTGGGCAGGTTTGGTTTACTGGAAGCAAAGTCAGGCGGAGCAGGCAGCGATGGGATTAATCAGGCAGGCCTGCAAGGACTAAGGGATAAAGTTATGAGGATAAAGTGGGACCCAGGTCTGTGTGGGTTCCTACCGTCCCTGGTCAGGGTATTCCTGTTTCCAGGGAAAAATCTGGAGAAAAATGCTAAGATCAAGCCCTTAGATTTCAAAAAGAAATTTCAAAATATCATCTCATTTTACATTAACGACTAAAAAATAGCAAGGAGATACTGACAATGGCTAAAAGAAGGAAGCCACTGGGAAGTTCAAGGACAACCCAGTCGGACAGCTAACATTTATTCGGGATTTACCGTGTGCCGGGCACCCTTCTGAGAGCATTGCATGTATTGACTCATTTCATCTTTGCAACAATTTCATGTGCATACTCTCATTATTCCTACTGTAGGGATGAGAAAGCTGAAGTAAGAAAGGTGCCCAGATTTCCCAGCTTTTATGTATCAGTTCTGAGATTGTGCCTCTCGCCTGCCCAAGGGTGGGGACACATGTACAGGCAATAGGAGAAAACTACTGAATCTCCAGAATGTTCTGTAAGAGTCTCCATCCAGGGCCAGGTCGCACTTAACTACTATTTTATTTTATTTTATTTTATTTTATTTTATTTTATTTTACATTTTATTTATTTATGAGAGAGAGAGAGCGGGGGAGGGGCAGAGAGAGGGCGAAAGAGAGTCTTAAGCAAGCTCTATACCTAGTGCAGAGCTCAATGCCGGGCTCAGTCTCATCACTCTAATGTCATGACCTGAGTCAAAACCAAGGCTCAGACACTTAGTCCACTGAGCCACCCTTAAACTATTTTAATGGGAGGTGATGTTCAGCCTGAAGGAGGACTGCTCCAGGAAATACGTAGGAAATGATGTCTTTTCTGTGGTTGGAAAAAGCTGGAGATGTGGGACCATGGACAAAGCAAGGAGGGAGAACACGTATTTCTTGGGAGGGAGTACCTGACTTTAGGTAGGCTGGATCCAGAGAAACCTGAAGTTGAGAAAGTTCTTCTCAATTATTTTTCAAGTGTGAGTTGCATGATTTAATTTTCATAACTTTGTTCAGCTTCCCATAGAAACTTTACAAATGGTTGCATGGGAGTCATGGAGGCAGAGTTGATGTTTTCGTGTCCTTGGTGTTTTTTTGTATTCTCTAAAATAGTACAATGACAATGTATTGTTCTTGTAATGAGAAATGAATAAATATAAAAAATAAGCAAATTCAACTACGTGAAGCAAATAAGAAAAAAATTATGCATAGAAAAAAGTGTAAAAAATGTATCTTTAAACTTTTTTCTTCTTTTCCCATATCACCTATTTTCTTCTATAAATAGTATATGAGGAAAGAAGTAAACTTTTTTTGTACATCAAATATTTTTATTTAAGCTTTGGGTGAGTTACTATATTCAAAATGTGCCCCTTGCCCCATGTAGACAGGAGCTTTCTTACCCAGGCATAGACAAGGCAGGCTACCAGTGAGATGAATGCATTTTAGTCTGAAAAATCAATATATCTTTTGAACCCAGTCAATACTAGTCGATTTTACTAACACATGGAATTTTTCAGATTCTTAGTGCATGTGTGTGCACACACATGGTCATGGGCTTTATTGACAGATTGCAGTTTGCTTCTAGATTAATCAATGAGTAATTTTATTTTTATTGCCTTTTTACATCGGAACTAGATTTTTTCTCAACATCGATTATAAATATTTTCAAAAATACTGAAGAAGTTGAGATTTTTACAGGGAACACCCATAACCCTACATCTTGGTGCCAACAATCGGCACGTGCTGTTCTTGCTATGTCACGTTATCTGTCTGTCTATCCATCCAACAGTCCAGCCTATTTATTTGGTGCATTTCAAGATTAGTTGCAGGCACCGGTACATTCCCCCCTAACTACTTCAGCAGGCATAGCAAAGTAACTAATTTTTATGTTTTTTTATATCTTTTTTTTCAATTGAGACTTTATTTATTTATTTTTTTTAGAGAAGTTTGAGGTTCATAGCAAAATTGAAGGAAAGGTAAAGATTTTCCATATACCTCCTGCCCCAACACCTGGGTAGCCTTCCTCATAATCTGCATCCCCTACCAGAGTGGTACATGGTTACGATTGATGCACCTACACTGACACATCATTATCACCCCAAGTCTGTAGTTCATTACCCAGCTCACTCGTGGTGTTGCGCGATCTATGGGTTTGAAGACATGTATGAGAACAAGTGTCCATGATTATGGTATCATGCAGAGTAGTTCCACTGGCCCCCAAATCCTCTGTGCTCTGCCTGTTTATTCCTCCCCCTCCTAACCCTGGCAACCACTAATCTTTCTACCATCTCTGTAGTTTTGCCTTTTCCAGAATGTCATATAATTGAAATCACACATCATGTAAATGTTTTCGATGGCTTCTTTTACCTACTAACGTGTGGTTTTCTTTGATTCTTTTTCTGGCCTGATAGCTCATTTCTTTTTGGTGCTGAACAATAGTCCATTGTCCAGATGTACCACAGTTTATGTATCCTATTCACCTGCTGAAGGATACCTTGCTTGCATGTAGGTTTTGGCAATTATGAATAAAGCTGCTATAAACATCGATGTGCAGGCTTTTATATAGACAGACACAAGTTTTCAACTCCTTTGGGTAAATACCAAGGAGTCTGATTGCTAGATCATATGGTTTTTAAGAGTGTTTTCAGATTTGTAAGAAACCTCCAAAATGTGTTTCAAAGTGATTGTACCATTTTGCATTTCCATTAACAATGAATGAGAGTTCATGTTGTTCCACATCTTTGCCAGCATTTGACACATCATTATCACCCCAAGTCTGTAGTTCATAACACAGTTCACTCTGTGTGTTGTACATTCTACAGGTTTGGTTAAATGTAGGAGAACATATATCCATCATTATGGTATCATGCAGAGTACTTTCACTGCCTTAAAAATGCTCTGTGTTCTGCCTTTTCATTCTTCTCCTCCAACCTCGGCAACCACTCATCTTTTACCGTCTCTTTACTTTGGTGTTGTCAATGCTCCAGACGTTGGTCATTCTAATAGTTGAATTTTTTTTAAGATCATGTACCCTTTCTCTAAAACATAAATTCAAAAATTAGGGAAAAAAATCCATTCTCTGACCCTATATTCCAATTTCAGACTCATTAAATATTATAATTGTAAATAATTTTTGCTCCCTCGTTTTGATTGACATCTGTATACCTGAATGTATAATAAGTCTTTGCCCTCATGGTAGAACAAGTTCCTGGCTTATTCAAGAATTTCAGGCAGAGCTCTCATGGCCATGGATGACTTTCTACATGGAGGGGTGAGGGATGCAAGGACAGAGCGACTACAAATGCAGGTCCCTCACCTCTGAGACACACCCAGAAAGCTCCACACCTCTTACTGTAACTCCCACGTAACCTTCCTCCCTGACCCGGGAGTCAATTCATTATCAGAAATGTATAGGGGGTGCCTGGATGGTTGAGTCAGTGAAGCGTCCGACTCTAGGCTTTGGCTCAGGTCATGATCTTGCGGTTGTGGGATCAAGCCCCCTGTCGGGCTCTGTAAACACAGAGTATGAACTTTGCTTCACATTCTTTCTCCCTCTCCCTCCCACTTATTCTCTCTCTCTCAAATAAATAAATAAATAAAATCTTAAAAAAAAAGAGAGAGAGAAAGAAATGTATTGAGTTGTATTAAGCTATTTGGGGAAAAAAAACACCAAATAATTGGAAGGCACAGGGGTTTCCAGTCAAGTGGGGAAAAGAACATAGAATATTTTTTTGAAAAAAAATATTTTTGGCAGAGTCGAAGCACAGACTAAGGTTTCAGAGTAAGGTGAAAAAAACTATGGGTCAAGACCCAGGGAAAGTTTCATGGGGCAAAACAATCTTGAAGGAAAGGTAGGGCTTGGTCAATGGAAAGGGAAGGGTATTTTGGACAACAGCCACAATGTAAGCAATGATGCTATTTATGGGAAAGCAGGTGTACTTTGTGGTTGGAGCGGATTTTTTTTTTTTTTTGAGACGTCATAGCTGCTAAGATCTCATTAAGCCGTTTCCCATCAGAAATTCTTGGGTCACCACCATTCAAGTATTTCCTTGGCCCTCTGGTCAATCTCACAATTGCTTTATGGTTGGCCTGAGGTTGCATCATTTATGTTGTTACCCTCTGATTGCCTCTGGGCACAGCTTATGCTATTTGACTTGGCATCATTTTATTTCATTGAGTAACGTGGTAGACATTTATAACTCTAGAGAAATCACTGTACAATGTGATTATTGTTGTTCCTATTGCCTTGTGTTTTTTTCCTATGAGAATGTTAGGTCTCCTCGACAGAAGACTTCAGTTGGGTGTAATGAAAACGGCATTGAACTGGGAGTCAGAAAACCTGGGTCCTCTTCTTTCTTCTGCAATTAATTTATTTGACACCTTGGCCAAAACAATTAATTTCTCTCCGAGGTTGTAACATAAAAGTGGTCTGAAAGGGCATTCTATAAAATAGCGCCAAGCATAGGACGGAAATGTCATCATGAAAGACATGCTGGGAGTTGGGAATGAAGATCGGGAGACTTGGATTTTTTGCAACGTTTAAGAGTTGCCTTGAAAAGTAAATTTTCCTTATTGGGTAATGTGACAAGCAATAGATTTCTGAGGATGACCGAAGTCCTGAGAGAAGTCCCTCAGAGGAGTCCTAAATCTGTGTGTGTGTGTGTGTGTGTGTGTGTGTAAATGAGTGTGTGAGTCCTGGCAATGGAGGGGATTGACATCAGGATGTAGCAGTTAAGAAAAGACAACTAATTTGTTTTCCCATGCTAGTCTTTTGGAGAAAGACACAGGTAACACAAAATGATACAAGCAAACAGAACAACTACCATAACAACTACAACAGAACACAACTAGCAGGGATTTGCCAAAGAAAAAAAATTTAAAAAGCAGACCCCTCGTCCCCACCCCCCCCCCAGTACCTTTTCCCGTCAGTACCTTCCATGGCCATGGCAAGAATCTGGAATAATGAGAACCAATATTGGAAACAAAAGCTATGCGGATCTGAACAAAAGGCCATTGGTATCAATCAGCTAACATCAATGGAGCATTTGAATGCAGGCAATTTGCTAGATCTCGAGGCTCTACCCATTCAAAAGGATTTCAACTTTGAAGCCCCCCAGAATTGCTTTTGGCTCCAAAATTCTTTTTTTTTCCCTTGTGCGATCTTTTTTTGTTTGTTTGTTTTTTTATTATATCATGTTAGTCACCATACAGTACATCCCCGGTTTCCAATGTAAAGCTCGATGATTCATTAGTTGCGTATAACACCCAGTGCACCATGCAATACGTGCCCTCCTTACTACCCAGCTCCAAAATTCTATGAGAACAGAGGCCCTTCCTTAGAATTGCATTTCTGGATCAAGTTTCCTCAAATATGAAATGAAATACAAATAGGCACTACGTGAAGCCCTCCTCCGGAGAATCCAAGTTGGCTCTTTCCCTGGTGGCGGGGAGACTCCGAGGTTGGCTCCTGCAGTATGTGCTGGAAGCGTTAGTAATGGAAAGTCAGTGCGCTCTAGCCTTCGGTCCTTGGGAGGCTTTTGTGAGGCGGTTACCAACTGCTTGTGGAAAAAAGTGGAGGCCACTCAGTCATTCTACATCACACACGAAAAAGAAGGACAGCGCTTTAGTAACAGGGCAGTTCTTGTGACCATGAAGGGCTAACGCAGCACACCTTGACTTTCGGGGGGGTTTTGTTGTTTTTTTGTTTTTAAATTCCTTTTTCTTTTTCCATTGATTTTTTAAAAGCAACTTGAGTTCTAACTTTGAATACAGTCTTCTCTTTCTTATCACACAGACGTATTTTATGGGTGAAAGGCAAAGTGTGCTGACCAAAAAAAAAAAAAAAAAAAAAGCCCAAAAACAAAATGACAAAAAATCACCCATGAAATGCAGCTAAAGCTTCTTTGTGTATGGGTATATACATTGACAAAGAAGCTTCCAGAGTGCAAGGGCTCTATAAAGGACCTGGGACAATAACGTACCTTGGGTTTAAAATAATCTCCTATGGCATGCTGTATCTTGTTGCTTCCCATAGAAATAGCTCACACCAGCTGTTTCTTTCCACTCCCATCAGCCCTAAATGAGTAAATATGAGACAAACGGCTGTTTAGTCATCTTGTTGGCATCTAAATTCTACATTGGTCTCCCTCAGTTAGAAAAATATTTGGTGTATCCTGGTTCAACCTGCTGCACTCATATTTACAGTCAGAAAACACAGTCCTCTTTCTTAAAATATCCTGAAGTGAGTAATGCAAAAAGGCCAGGAATACCACGGGCCAAGGGGTAACACAAACTCCAACTTTTGTCCACTGTGCCCTGAGTTTTCTTCCTTGGCAGTTCTTAACCCTCTCGAGAAGTAGTGGCCTTCTTAGCAACACCTACCTGCCAACAAAATCGCAGCCTACGGTGTGTGTGTTTCATTTCACAGACACTGGAGAAGTTCAGCTTGACTTGGGGCTTGGGGGGTTTTACTTCATGGGGGAAGGGGAGACGATTCCAGACTTTTCTCCTCAGACCTCGGCTTTGAAGGTGACAGGCTGTCCAGAATCAAGTGCATGGCATTTACAGTCTTCCCCTGACAGTTGCCGCCTCTGATAAAATAAAGAAACCTCATAGGGACCCCGTCTTTCCTCCTTATCTTCTGCCAGTGACGGCTGGCTGGTGTGGTGCTGACGTTCGTGGCCGTACGAGGCTGTGGAAAGCGGTGTAGTAGGGCTGGCAAAGGGGAAGGCTGTTTACGTTACGAGGAAAGACAGGACAGGATCGTTAAAATAAACTCTCTGATTTCCTGTCCCTTCCTGCCTTTATCTAACGAGGCTAACATGCTTCCCTGCAAAGGCGTCTGCGTGCTGGCCGCTCTGTCTGGTCGGTGGCTCGGTCCTCCGGATCAAACAAATAATTAGAAGGCGGTCAGTCCTTCCTTATTTTGAACCTTCTCTGGTGGAGTCTACAAACTCACACGAGTAAGGAAGAAACGGCCCCTCGTTTCCGAGGCTGTGGAAATTATTCAGGGGCCTGGGTCCTACCTGTGCTTGGAATGATTTTTTTTTGAATTTTTAAAAATGAAAGTATACATTCCAGGGATAACTTTATTTTTATTTTATTTTTTTAATTTTTTTTTATTATATTATGTTAGTCACCATACAACCAGGGATAACTTTAAACCTAATGAGCCCAAAATAGTTTATGACAAAGGATAGAATGGTTATAATGACAAAATGAAACCGGATTTTTCAAGCAGAGGAATACAGTTAACACCTCCTCCCCCCAGCTCCAACCTGTGAGCCACACTTCGTCTATGACAGGTTAAGTGTGTGTGTCTGTGTGTGTGTTCACGAGTATAGGTGTGTGTGCTTGAGCGTGCACCTGCTTGTGTGTGTGTGTGATGACAGTTGGCTTGCTCAGAGGCAGCTGGATAAGAGGAGGGGATACTTTTAAGACTTTTTTAAAAGGAATTTTAAGGAATCTGCTGGCTGCTATAGGGAGAGAGTAAGACGTCTTCACCTATCAGGACCATGACCAGGCCCACAGATGTTGTAAGTTTTTCTAATGTGTTCGATTGTTTTGAAAAAGTCTTTCTTCTGCTGTCTCTGACATCTGCAATTTTTCCAATTTACTTATTTGTTTCTTTGTTTGCTTGATTGTTTGTTGGGGTATATTTAACAAATAGAATTGTATATATTAAGGCGATGTATAAGGTGATATTTTGATAGACACATAGCATTGTGAAATGTGTGTTTCAATCTGACACCATGGAACTACTTCTAGAAAACAGCTGGCGTTCTTTCCCTTGGTCTCAGGACTATATAAAGAGAGGGGTTTCAGTGAACAGTTGCTTTTAGAAAATTAATCCAGTTGAATATGGAAAACCAGAGAATAGCTGATGATTTGTGGACTTCACAGGCCAATGTCCAACAGATATTTATCGAGCACTTTCTATATACCTAGAACTGTACAAATATACATAATCTATATTATACATGTAATATATATGCGCATTATATATAATGGATTTATTACATAAAATTATATATTCCATATTCTGTATATACACATAGGTAAATACCTCATTATGTTCTTGCTAAACACACGTGAGAAATTGGAAAATAAAAGGGTTGAAACGTAACATCAGCTCCTGCCTTCCTTGCTCTGTTAATAATCATCAGTAACACTTTTCATAGCAGCCCTAACCTACCAGCAAGGGTAAATCAAAATGAGTTTGCTGGTTTAATCTAGTTTCTAAATTTAGAAATTTAGTCCTTAAGAGCCCATCAAGGAATTGCTAGCCCATATCCATACAACTGGGTGTCTGTGCCAGGCTCCTTTCCTGGACACATGCATATACACACGTTCTTTCTCTTTGTCCTATTTCATATTTCCAGTTCAGCTGTCCCTGAGACCAGTCCAGTCAACCATGTCTCAGTCCAACTGCCTGTCTCTCAGCAGTGCCCTTCCCTACAGAGCTCAGTCCTGTTCCAGTCTATCCCACTCTCCCATGATCTTGCTGTAATTGGAATAACAGCTGGAATCTATAGTAGACTGGCACGTGTAGAAAAACCTCTCTGTCCCAGACCTGTTCTGCCCTTCCCACATACTTCCCTTGATAGTGACAACCTTTCTAAGCAAGGCTAAGCTCACCATACTCGCCAGGAGAACATACTTTAGACAGTTGACCACACCTTCTGTTGATTTTTATAGTTCTCCATTATGACTTACTCTGGCACTTCGTTTATTCTCAACAGCCCTTTTCCTGAGAGCCTAGTTTGCTCTGACCTGAGCCTGGGAGAGTTCAGAGCATAATTGTTAGAGGAGTTTAGAGAAGGCAGTGATGGTGAGGAGGCGGTATTGGGGAGTTGTGAGACTTGAGTTGAGCCCTGAAAAATGAGTAGGACTTGTTCTATTCTTCTTCTAAATCCAAAAGTTTTCTAAAAACTATAACGATTACAGAATTAGTTAGCCTTATAGACAGAGCTAAAGGAATCTATATGGTCCAGATGTAAATTATTCCCACGTCAGATGACAAGATTTTAAAAATTATTTAGGTGAGAATAAATCTGTGACAGCAGAGAGAATTTCCCAATGCTGGGCGTGGTGAGCTCTTGGAACATGACCTGGAGCAGAGCTGCCACGTGGCACAACTAAGGTGCCATTGTCAAATGCCAAGGGACATAGATAGAGCCCCCTGGAGTTGGGCCATGCCCTGCCTGCATGACCACATGTGGACATTCTCTTTCAGGAGCACCTGGTGTCTCTAAGTTCCTGACAAGGAAGTCAGCCTGTGTATCAGAGAAGCCCAGCTTCTCCTGGACAATGAACAGCTCTAAAACTAGACGTATGTACACTGATTGATTTGGCTGCAGTTGCCCTCTCTCCCTGATGTGTCTCCTTTCCTAACCCTTTAGCTTTACCCCTGCTCCCCCACATCCCAGCTGGTACCTCTCCAGAGACCACCTAAGGCACATATATTCTCTCTCTTTTTTAAAAGGATTTTATTTATTTGAGAGAGAGAGAGCATGAGCAGGGGGAGGGACAGAGGGAGAAGCAGACTCCCCACTGAGCAGGGATTCCCCCACCCCAACGTGCGGCTCGATCCCAGGACCCTAGGATCATGATCTGAACCTAAGGCAGACACTTAAATGACTGAGCCACCCAGGTGCCCCTGGACACGTATATTCTGATTTTCACATGTTTTTAATCTCCAAATTCTTCTTGAGTATTCTCTCTAAATATTCTTGGTCATGCAGAGATTTTGTTTTGTTCAACATTGTAATCCCAACACCTAGAAGCAAGTATGACATACTATATGTTAAATATATATTTAGTGAATAAATAAAGGATGTTAAATTCCTTTCTTTCTGGTTCTCCAGCTTCCCAACCAGAGATAAATGTGACAATGATGGACTGGGTTGCATTTTCTATGAACTCCTGGAATAAAGATTATTTTTTATCTCCACTTGAACAAGAATGCCCACATTTGTAGTTTCTGTTAACTGGTTCCACTTTCTGAAGCAGAGTCTCTGGGAGTGAGATCTTGAAATCTGAATATTTGAATACATTTAGCAACTATCTTAGGTGAATTTTATGTGACAATTTATTAAAATTTTGTAACGATTGAACAGAAAGATGGCAGAAAATAAAAACTGGATTCAAAGAATAGTAATTAACATAGAATACATGGCAAACCATTTATTTAAACCATAAATACATTGAAAAATTATACAACGGGATGTGTCTTTATAGTTTGATAGAACTTACTTTAACTTATTCATAGTACTGCAGGGAAGATAAATACATTAAAACATGAACACTTGAAAAAGGTTAAAAAGGTCATAGCTCTTCAAGATGCAAATAGTGTATTATCAAAATTCAGGACCAAAGCATTTCTGATCTGAGGGAGAATGATTGTAGTATTCAGGAGAGGGTGGGGAAAAGCCTAATAGAATATGTTTTCCTCTTTTAATTCTCAGAGTTTATGATCCTTCAAGTCAAAAACAAAAATTTCTATTAAGGAAAGATCAGATTTGGGGGCACCTGTGTGGCTTAGTCAGTTAGGCATCTGACTCTTTCCACTAGGTTGTGATCTCAGGGTTGTTAAGATTGAGGCCTGCATCAGGTTCTGTGCTTGACAGGGAGTCTGCTTGAGATTCTCTTTCTCCCTCCCCTTCTGACCCTTCACCCTCGATGCACATGCGTGTGCTCTCTCTCTCTTCCTCTCTCTCAAATAAATAAATGAATCTTAAAAAAAAATAAAGAAAAAAGAAAGATGGGATTTGAAATGAAAGCTAATACAACTTCCTAATTTTTTGAAGTCTGTATCATTTTAGGAAAATATTGACTTGTGGTATTTGTGTGTTGTTTTTTAACCTTCTCTTCTAATGAGGAAAATTTCTAATATCAGTCAAGACCGATCCATTTTGAATGTGAAATTAGGATATCATGGCCTCTTGTAATACAGCTGCTTCCAAATGATTCATTTGAATTGGAATGAGTGGTATGCTTATGAATGTATCACAACCTATTTGTAGCATTTGCTCATTTCTCCCACTATGGCTTCCTTCAAGCTACCAAAGTGACTTTACTGAACACAGAGGTGGGACAGGTGCTCAGTGGTTCGCCATTATGGAGTATATTTACCATACAGACATGATGAATGCACATAACCTCAGAGCATAGATGATAGTAAAATGCAGTAAAATAACTAGAAAGTGATGCATCTTGAGCACATTAACTTTGTTTTTAATATGATTTTCAAAATTGTAATTTTATAGAATTCAGATTTTAATGATGGTTATAGTAAACTTAACAGTTATGCAAAATTCCTGAAAATGGATCAGTTGGCTCTTGTGATTGAGGACAAGGCAGCTAAAACACACCAGTAAGAAACTCTCCAAAGGTTTCTTATTAAGAGGTTGTTGAGGACAGGGTCCAGGTGTTTCACACAGACTGATTGTTCTATATCCCATAGCAAGTCATTTTTCTTTACATCTGTATATTACCATTACTACTATGACAATAATGAACAAAAATTTAAAGATTCTTTGTCAGTCAGAAGTGTTGGCAGAGGTTTTAAATGACCGCAGATGATGTTTTTAATAAACATAAAAAGAAACAGAAAATTGCTTATTTTTCCAAATTTCAGTGAACTGGTAGCATTCACATGAATCTTCTTCCTTCATGCTAATTTAGACAGACTTAAGTACAAACAGAGTATGTGGAGAAAATGAGAACTCTTTCTTGGGAAACTGTTAAAACTTGATGCTTTCTGTGTCTGTGGTAAAGTCATGATATAAAAATTTCCTTCTGTGGCTGCTTCGAGGCCTCTGGGACATCTCCGTAGCTCTTTCCCTTATTCCCAAGTTATCCCCAGGCCGATTCCCAAAATAACTCCCCAAGGAGAATCCTGTTGCTCAGAAGGGAAAGGGGAAAAATAAGTACGCTACACTTGTAGGAGAAATCACTTCAACCGAACAGGCAGAGGTGTTCAGACCATAGTCTACGCCTGAGCAGTTTACTATGTTCGCCATGTCGAACCTATGTCCAATCTCACGATTTCTCAAAGATACCTTGCCTCAGTCTGTCAGGGCTGCGCTAACAGAATGCCGTGGACCCAGCGGCTTGTAAACAACGGAAATGTGTTTCTCACGGCTCTAAAGGCAAGGGAGTCCAAGATGAAGGTGCCAGCTTACACAGGATCTGGTGAGACAGCCTGCTTCCTGGTTCACAGATGGCTGTCTTCTCCCCGAGTCCTCACGTGGCAGAAGGGATTGGGGGTGGGGGAGGGCAGCTTCCTCGGGCCTCTTTTATAAAAGCACTAATCCCATTTATGAAGCCTCCACCTTCAGAATTTAATCACCTCCCATAAACCATAAGCCCCACCTCCTAATGCCATGGAGGGGGAGGGGGAGGATTTCAGCATATGAATGGGGTGTGGGGGTGTGGTGGGGACACAAACATTCAGGCTACTGTATACCTGATGCTTATTATAATTTCTATGTAGCTGTAAACCCTAGAAACCATTAAATGGTTATTTTAAAAGACATAAACGGTGTACACACAAGTAAGTAAAATAAGTTAGAAATAAGTTAGAAATAACACCTGTGAATAGCCACAGAAGGGTCTGATGTTAACCACCAGCCAAGCCCCATTCTGGCACTGGAGTATTGTCTTTTAGCTAATGGTTTCAGCAGGCATTCATGATCATTGCTCTATTAGCTTTCTTTCACTGATGTTAACCAATGACTGCAAACTCAATGGCTTAAACGCAAAAAAATTATCGGACAGTTGTCCAGGTTAAAAGTCCAACAAATCTCGCTGGATTAAAACCCAGGTGTCACCAGGGCTGCATTCTTTTTTGGAGGCTCTAGGGGAGCATTTGTTTCCTTGCCTTTTCCAGCTGCTAGAGGCCACCCACATTCCTTGGCTCATAGCCCTTTCCTCCATCTTCAAAGTAGCAACACTGCATCTCTCACTACCCTCTTTCCGTGTCACATCGTCCTCTGAATGACTCTTTTAAAGATGCTCGTGATTACATTGGTTCCACCTGGATAATACCGGATACGCTCCCTAGGTTAGCTGATTAGTAACCAAAATTTCCTCTGCAATCTTAATTCCCCTTTTCCATGTAACCTCAGATGTTTGCAAGTTCTGGAGATTAAGACATAGATATCTTTGGAGGAAGATTATTCTGCCTACCGCCACGTGCAGATCCGAATCACCTGGAAAATTCATTAAAACACAGATTTTGGGGCCCTATCCCCCAGCATTTCTGATGTATAGGTAGGTGGCTCCCCAGAATTGGCCTTTGAACAGCTTCCCAGATGATGGCAATGCCTCTGCTCAGGGAACTACCCTTCAAAATCACCGTTCTAGAGCCGTGATTTCATTAGAGGCTTGTAAATTGGTAATACTTAAATTCTATTCATATTCATAAGTATATTTGAAGTGAATTTCTGTTTTCAATGGAATTGCTGGGTTAAGTACAGGATGCCCAGTTCAGTTTGAATTTTAGATACATAAGGAGTAACTTCTTAGAATATGTATGCCTTATGCAGTATTTGGTACATACTTATACCAAAAAGTTATTCTTTGTTTATCTGGAATTCAAATTGAACTGAACAACCTGAATTTTTATTGGATAAATTGGGCAATCCTAGTTTTCGTCTAGAAATGTCAGTGAATATTCCATGAAGGACAAGAATTTGGATATACCTTTTCCCCAATCTCTTTTGCCCCCAAGTGAGCTGATAATTCTCTACTAATCACTTGCAAACAGAAGGGGGAATGAACCATGAGAGACTGTGAACTCTGGGAAACAAACTGAGGGCTTCAGAGGGGAGGGGTTGGGGGATTGTGATAGGCTGGTGATGGGTATTAAGGAGGTCACATATTGCATGGTGTGCTGGGTGTTATATGCAAATAATGAATCATGGAACATTGCATCAAAAACTGGGGATGTAGTGTATGGTGACTAATATGACAAAATAAAAATTAAAAAAATCACTTGCAATGAAATTATAAATCCATATAAATCTTTTTTCCCTCATGACTAGGGATTGAATACCCAAGAGAAGATAACTTTGATGTAGCTGTCCAGAGAATTTAGCAAGAAATGGCACAACAGCTTTCTTTTCATATAATTTCTCCATATTCCTTATCAGGATTTTTCAGTTACTTTCTTAGTAAGCATCTATGTGATTGTCCCAAAGGTGGTGGCAGTGTAATTTATGGACGTATGCTAACCAACATAGGCAAAGGAGACCCGTTCCTTGAATGGAGGTAACAAGAGAATATAGTACACTGGCCAGTCCCCATTGCATTTTTCCCTGCCTCCTCCTTATTAATTAAGACGAGTTGGATAATTTGTTACTTGTAGCAAAAAGCTTTCCAACTCTCACAGAGGAGAGACAGAGCAGAAGGAAAAGATGGCTTCTGCTGTCTACTTCCCCCCAATCTGATTTTACCCTGCATTTAAGAAGATCACCATCCGGTAGGTGAGACAACTCTCTCAGCCAGAAATTCCCCAACTTTCTGTTTTCCTGGTGTCTTTAGTGTCTCAGCAATTTTTTTCACAGCACTCCTGGACCGAAAAGAAATACCTGAAAGTCTCTTTAATTAACTAGGTAGGTCCAAGCAACCTCATAAGCATTTGTGTCTTAATTTATAAGCCATTTGGGAAAAACAAAACAAAACAAAACCACACATACATTGAAAGAAAAAACAATATTTTTACGTCATTCTTAAATAGCCCCAGTTCCTTACTGATGACATGTGGACACTTGGCAGGCATGGCACAACTTTTCAAAACTGGGGATCAGATTGGACGTCATCACCCTCATTTCCTGTTCCACAGTGACTTTTTTTTTTTTTTTTTTTTTTTTTTTTTTTTTNTGCTCAGTGTTTATCACAGCAACTGTAGCAAACCCAGGTTTGTAAATTTATGAGGCCATTGAAAAGGCCACAATGTCATCTAATGGAACTGTGAATTCCCTGGAGTTAGAGGTTCCTGCAGTGTCTGATAGAGAGTACAGCACCGTGTTCCCCTTAAAAATCTAAAATATCCTGCAGTGCTCCTCTAAGTTTGTGGAGGCACCTCGGGACACCCCAACGTGCAAACCCACATCTAGGGGGCCGGGGGGGCTCAGTTGTTAAGCGTCTGCCTTTGGCTCAGGGCGTGATCCCGAGTTCCTGGGATCGAACCCCACATCGGACTCCCTGCTCTGCTGGGAGCCTGCTTCTTCCTCTCCCACTCCCCCTGCTTGTGTTCCCTCTCTTGCTGGCTGTCTCTCGCTCTGTCAAATAAATAAATAAAATCTTAAAAAAAAAAAAAGAAAAGAAACCCACATCTAAATAACCGCTACCATTCAAGCAACCCAAAGCTAGATGAGATTCCCGCTGGGTTTTTTTTTTTCCTGCAACTCAGTAGTTCCAGGACCGTGTAAGTTAATTACAGCTCTTAGTCTCATGTTTCATATTGGTAGTAGGAGACAAATAACACAATAAGCCACATGTTTTTCTAGGATCAAATAGATGTTCCTATCTTAACATAGAGACTTGTCCATCATTACACTGTACACCCGAAACCAATATAACACGGTGTGTCAATCATACTTTAATAAAAAAAAAAAACTAAAAAGAATTAAAAACAAGGTTGGGGCACCTGGGTGGCTCAGTCGGCTAAGTGTCTGCCTTCGGCTTAGGTCATGATTCCTGGGATGGAGCCCTGCAGCATCGGGCTCCCTGCTCGGCGAGGAGTCTGCTTCTCTCTCTCTCTCCCTCTGCCCCTCCGGCCCCCCCCCCCCACTCATGCTCCCTCTCTTTCTCCCTCTCAAATAAATAAATAAAATCTTTAAAAAACAGAATTGAAAACCAGGTTAAAAATGCTCAAATGTTAGTGAGTTTGGTTATTATTTGTAATAGCAGAACTACAAAAAAGGTGTGCAGCGTATAAGAGGGAATGATTAATTCTCTCTGAGATAACATGGAGAAACTATCAACGTTTTGATGCCTGAATAGAATTTCAAAGAATAAAGGGGGCGCCTGGGTGGCTCAGTCGTTAAGCGTCTGCCTTCGGTTCAGGGTGTGATCCTGGCGTTCTGGGATCAAGCCCCACATCAGGCTCCCTGCTGAGAGCCTGCTTCTTCCTCTCCCACTCCCCCTGCTTGTGTTCCCTCTCTCGCTGGCTGTCTCTCTCTCTCTGTCAAATAAATAAATAAATAAATCTTAAAAAAAAAAAATTTCAAAGAATAAAAAAAATTATTTAACTGGAAAAATTTTGGAAGGACGTTGAGAGCGGAGATGATATATTGAAGTAGCTGGAGGGTGTAGGATGTACCAATGGGGTGGGGAGAGGGGGGAGGCAACCTCCTGGTTACAATGTTTCATGTAGCAATAAGGCTATGCCCAATGAGATTGTTTTTTTCCCCCTCTGAAGGGTTTTAGCTCCTTGATGAATGCCAAAAAAGACCAAAATAGCTTTTTACAATCAAAGATCCTTAGCAGAATACCTAGATGGGGAGTTTACTTTAATCATTGAAATGACAAAAAAAGGTGCACATAAGTTAATATTCATGGTCCTCTAAAATTCAAATAATTCAATTTTTTTAAAAAGATTTTGTTTAGTTGAGAGGGAGAGAGAAAGAGAGAGAGTGAGAGCGCAAGAGCGGGGGCTGGGGGCAGAAGTAGACTCCCCGCTGAGCAGGGAGCCCAAGGCAGAACTCAAACCCAGGACCCTGGGATCATGACCTGAGCCGAAGGCAGATGCTTCACCAACTGAGTCACCCAGGCGTCCCGAAATAGAATTAATATTAATACCACAAATGCCAGCATTCTGTGAGCATGTGGTCTTCATAGTAACACTCTGCAGCAAAAGTCACAGAGTGGTCTTTTCGATACATAAATCCCATCAGCTTACTTCCCCAATAGAAAGCAGCAATGGCTTCTCATTAGTCTTAAAATAAAATCCCAAGTATTTTTCATAGCCTAAGAGGTCCTTCATCACACATCCCATGTTTACATCTGCAGTTTCATTTCTCTCTTCTCTCTCTCATTCCCACGCCCTTGCAGCCACAGTTGCCCTCTCGCTGGTTCACAAACACAGAAAGGCTCATTTTCTCGAGAACTTCTGTGTGTGCTGCTTCTTTTACCTTGAGGTTCTCTGCCCTGATTCGGGGGGCACGCACAAAAAGGGTACCTATTCAAAGAGGACTTTCTTGACCAAACCATCTAAAATAGCTTGCCCTCACCCCATCACAGGGTCCCCGCCTGCTCTATTATTTTTCTTTATAGCACTTCACAATATATGAATTATTATTTATCTCTTTATTTATTATCTCCCCCACTGGAATGCAAACTTGACAATGGCAGAGAATCTGTCTTGTTCACTCTGTATTCCAGACTCCTAGAACCCTGTCTGACATGTACTCGGTAAAACATAAATGTTCATAGCTCTGAAATCTGACTCATTTTAGAGTCTCTATCATTTTAATTCAAAACTGCACTTAATTTTGCATTATTTATTATTGTCCTTCATGAGAATATCCTTCACACAAGGCTGGAAGTTCATGGAGAGAAGAGGACCCCAATAGATAATGAAATGCATTTAGGGCACAAAGTGGCTATCTGTTCTCTTGATTTTGGAGATTTTTAAGATGTTAAAATGTTGTGGGGTGCCTGGGTGGCTCAGTCAGTTAAGTGTCTGCCTTCAACTTAAGTCATGATCTCAGGGTCCTGGGATCGAGCGGAGAGTCGCTTCTCCTTCTCCCTCTGCCGCTCCCCCTGTCTGCGCTCTCTCTCTCTCAAATGAATAAATATAAAAAAAAATCTTTAAAAAAAAAAGATGTTAAGATGTCGTGATAGACAAGAATGTCTACTCTCACTACCCTTAATCAACATAGTAATGGAAAAGTAGCCATCACAATAAAGTAATAAAAAGAAATAAAAGCATACAAATTAGAAAGCAAGAAATAAAACTGTCCTTTCTGCAGATGACATAATTATGTATGTAGAAAATTCCAAGACCTACCCTCCTAACCCCCCCCAAAACTCCTATACCTAAGTGAGTTCAGTAAGCTTGTAGGATAGAAGAGCAACACAAAAATTAATCATAAATCATAACAGCAAACATATGGACATATGTATTAAAAACATGATATCATTTGCAATTTCTCCAAGGAAGTTAAGATATTGAGTATAAATCTAACAAAGTGTTTACAATATCTGAAAATTACAAGATGATAATGAAAGAAATATTTTTAAAAGATTAAATAAATGAAGAGCCATACCATGTCCATTGACTGGAGTTCCATTATAGTAAAGATGTCAGTTCTTCTGAAATTGATCTGTAGGTTTAATACCAATTTTTATTAAAATCCTAGCAAGGTTATTGGTAGACACACAAAGATTTTTCTAAAATTCATATGGAAAGGCACAAAGACAAAAATAGCTAAAATAGTTTTGAAAAATTAAAAAGAATGAAGTAGGAGGGTGTCATATCTACTTGATGTTAAGGCTACAGTAATTGAGACCATTGTGGTAAGGGTAGACGGATGGACACGTAGATCAATGGAACAGAATAGAAAACCCATCTCCACTTCATAAAGGAAAAAAAGTAAGGTCCTAAGAGGCTAGGTATGTTGCCCAAGGATACATATTTTAAAGAACAGAGTCAGAATTTGAGCTCAGATTTGAGTCTGTTGTTCTGTATTCTTTCCATCACATAAGACTGCCTTTATTTTATTAATAAAAAAAGAAAGTTGGGGTGCCTGGGTGGCTCAGTCAGTTAAGCGTCTGGCTCTTGATTTCGGCTCAGGTCATGATCTCAGGGTTGTGAGATGAGTCCCACATGGGGGCCCATGCTGAGTGTGGAGCTCGCTTAAGATTCTCACCCTCTCTCTGCCTCTGTCCACCCATCCCTGCCCCTTCACGCCCTTGCACACTTGAGCGCTCTCTCTCTGTTTCAACAAAAAAAAAGTTAAAATAAAAAGTCTTTGCCAGAAATATGCTTGTGTGCTTTGATTTTCTTAGGCACCTATGAATAAATCCTGAACCAAATCATACATTTGGTTGTGTTATGCATTTGATTGTGTAATACTAAAAGAGATTGTGAATATTAATTAACTGCAAATGTCAATTATGCAATTTAATTAATTAACATACTCATCACCTCATATATTCCCCCAACCCCGTTTTTTTTTTTTTTTACAGTGAGAATGCTTAAGAGCTACTCTTTGAACAAAGAATATTCCAGTATACAAGAGTCTAACGTACAGCATGGATTCTATTTCTTCCTCTCTCTCCATAGTGTTTTCATAAGCTAAACAAGTTGCTCAACATTCTGAAGCTCAGTGTTTCCATTCAAAACCAAGAGAGTATGTACTGTAGAAAAAGTTGTTTGTGGTCTTCTAATCGAGGGTAGTAAGAGTCCAAAGTTCTCTCCTGTTGGCAAATTAATTTCTTTACTTGGGCCAAGATGGGAACATGTTGATCCCAGCAGCTTGTCGTGTCAGTTTCCTAAAGCATGGACACATCCCATCTTAAACATCTGGCTCTTTTATAGACTGCACTGATCACATCACACATACATGTTCACCGAGTCACGACATCGCTGAAGACACACTGTTCTGTTCCATGCACTGTGCTAGGAGTACAAAGAAATATAACAGGGTTTCCACTCAACAAACTCCCCGTCTAGGGGGATCAGATAATTATAACATAAGTGAGGGGCGCCTGGGTGGCTCAGTTGGTGAAGTGACGGCATTCAGCTCAGGTCATGATCCTGGAGTCTCAGGATCGAGTCCTGCATCGGGCTCCCGGCTTAGTGGGGAGTCTGCTTCTCCCTCTGACCCTCTCCCCTCTCATGCTTTCTCTCACCCTCTCTCTCTCAGATAAATAAATAAAATCTTAAAAAAAAAAATAACACGAGTTATGTGTTAGAAGAGGCCACATGTAAAAAATGCCTTTTGAATCAGGGTACCTACAGACAGCCTCTGGGACAGTAGGGGGTAGGCCTCACAAAGGGAGTCATTATTACTATTTTGAAATCAGGAAAATACAGAAATGCTCAAAGAACACAAAATTTGGCCATGATCAACCACCAAAGCCCACTATGAATATGTTGGTTCAGTCTTTTCCTACGCACACAGATTTTTTTCTTCTTTTCTCGGTCAATGCAGTCGAAGTCATATTGTATACTGCATTCTCACCTCAACGTTAGAATGATGTATCTCCTCTCAGTTTTGAAAACTTTCTCCCAAGAAAAAATTTTTAGCAACTGCATAATATTCACTAAGTGGAAGGGTTTCTTAAATCATCAGCCACTCCTATTATAAAACATATATTTTGTCTCTATTTCTCAAGTTATAAATAAGGCTGTGATGAATATATTCTACACGCGTATATATCCACACATGCATGTGCATCATATATATATAGAAATCATATATTTTGTTATTGGATATATATATAAAATAGCGTATGTTATACCAGGATATTATACCAGGCTATTATAAAGTAAAATAATATATTATATATCTGTATAGTGTGTATGTTTTATGTATGTGTGTGTATGTCAGCATTATTGTTCTCTGGATTTTTAAAATTTTTTATTTTTTTCTTAGAAATTCTTTTTTTAAAGATTTTATTTCTTAAGCAATCTCTATACCCAATGTGGGACTTGAACTCACAACCCCAGGATAAGTCGCATGCTCTACCAACTGAGCCAGCCAGGTGCCCCTGGATTATTTTTAAAGTATGGACATATACTCAGGGGTTAAAAGCACCAGCTTTGAATTCACTTTGACTTAAATTTTTTTTTCATTTTGAACTTTTAAAAAAATATATATTGCATACATTTAGACAGAGAAAAAAAAGTAAGTATACCATTGGATGAACACACTTGTGTAACCAACCCCAAGATCAAGAAAAATAATCAGTACTCCAGAGGCTTCCATTATAGTTAATTTTCCAAGGGCAACTGCTACCCTAACTTCCAGCAGTATAGATTCATTTCACTTTGTTTTTGAACTTTATGTAAGTGAAAGCATGATGTATGTACTTTTTGCTGTTAGGCTTCTTTCTTTCTATATTACTTTTTTCTTTTTTAAGATTTTATTTTTAAGAAATCTCAACACCCAGCGTGGGGCTCAAACTCACGACCCCACGATGAAGAGTCACAGGCTTTGCTGACTGAGCCAGCCAGGGGCCCCTTCTTACATTACTTGTGTGAGCTTTTCTATATTGTTACACCTAGTCGTAATTAGTTTGCTTTCATGCTGTCTTCTATTATCCAATTGTGTAATTATACCTAATTTTAATTATTCTACTGTTGATGACATTTGAATAGTTCAAATTTGGGACTATCATAAATAGTGCTATTATTATCATTATTGTATGAATCTCTTAATGAACATACACTTGCATTTCAGTTGGGTCTACATACCCTGGGATGGAATTGGTGTTATTCATATTTTCATCTTTAATAGATGAATATGTATTTGCCTTTTGGTGGGGATGCAGCGGGGGGGGGCAGGCTCTATATACCTTCAAGTAGAATTACTTGTATGTTTATTGTCAACTTTAGTAAATACTACCAAACACTTACCCAATGTGGTTCCACCAATTTGCACGCCTACCAGCAGCGCACGAGAGTTTCCTTGCCCACGTTTGCTGTGTGCTGTTACTTTTCAACTTTTTAGCTGATGTGGAGTGTGGTGTTTTTGCATTTACTTGCTATATGCCTTGAGGAATACACCCTCCTTTGCCTGAGTTTTCTCACATGTAAAAGGGGAGATACTTAGAGCCCTTTATCTTTGAGAAATAAATGAAACAACCCAGGCAGATTTGGGGGTGAACCGTCAGGCACAGACGACACTCTCACAAATCTTTTCTTCCAATCATCATTGCCACCACCACACCACCACCATCATTGCTATCTGGAAGGATTCTTAAGCATTAAACAGAGAGAAAGCAGTTTTCAGACAAAGTGACCATCTTATGCAAAGGCAGAGAGGCAGAAAGGAGCCTTCTATGTTGGAAGAACCCTGAAAAGTTTCCTCTTTCACTCCATGCATGTTTATTCAGGGTGAGACAGAAATGTGTGACTAGCAACTAACTCAATTGTTCTATTTCAGAAAGAGGGTTATTAAGTGCCCATTTCATTGAGTAGATTACGCATCTCAAATGAGAAGCAAATAGTCAGTTATTTAAAACAGTATGTGTCATGGGCGTCTCTTCCATAAGAATGAAGTCAGAACAGTGCCTGCACTGTGCACAGGACAGAACTTGCTTTCTGTCTGACTGCCGGGGCTTTTTCTTACTTTCCTGTTCAGATAAATGCGTATTATGGGGAAATCCGTGGAAAGCCCCTTTCTTTGTAGGTTAGAATGTTTCCATGTCCCCTAGCAGAGAGTGTATCCCGGGCTGCTTCCGATGGAATGCAGAGTCATATTCTTGTCTCACTGGGTTTCACCTCTCAGCAGCGTGCCAAGCGGCCCGCAGCAACCAGAGGCTTCCCAGACCCAAGCCCAATTAGGTCCAGCTGTGCTGAGCAGCTCAGCAGCCAGTCTCACATGCCCCCCCACCCCCACCCCAGCAGTTTTCCCCAGTCGTAGTCGGGGGAGCTTTCCATTTTGAAATTTACTGGTTTGTTTTATGCCTTGGCACTGTGCTGTGAAGACTAACGGACTCTCAAGCTCACTTCCTCTGGTTCCCTTTTTGGGGATGGAAACTAGAGTCGCCGGTTTGCAAGCGTTAAGAATGAATGGCGACTTTGGCTGGAAGGGCGTCATGTGGGAAGTTTGGGGGCCTGTTACAGCAAAACATCTGCACAGATTCTTGCTTTCAGGATGTTGTGACCAATCATATGGCCTCATACCAACTGGCTGGCCTCGTATTTCTGAGCAGAGCGTGACACAGCTGTTCAAGGGCACTTCCACGGCAGCCAGAAAGACATCCCCATCTGCAGGGAGATAGGAAAATAATGATGACACTGGGGAAGGGACTTCTCTTTTCCCTAAGCTGGGACCCTGGTGTCCCCAGTGTGGCCATGAAGAGAGAGAGAGAGAGAGAGAGAGAGTGAGCGCATTATGGTGCACTGGCTGAGTTCAAGGGATGGGGCCAACCACAGCTCTTCATGCCAGCCATCTGCATGGCCTCGGGCAAATCACTCTCAGTCTGCTTTTCATCTGCAAACTGGGACAGTTCTGGCTTCATAAGGCTGATGTCAGGGCTTCGGTGAAATAATACAAGCAACGCTCCCAGCAGAGCTGGCACAGAGTTCAAGTTCAAGAACCAGTACCTGTTACATTTTGTTTTTATCCCCACCCTTTCCCCTCTGTGTGGCTAACTCTTTTTCGCTTTTGGCCATAGCTGTTTCTCTTTCTCATCTGTAGCTGTCTGCTAACCTCCCCTTGATTAGCCAAGTTGACAGCTCTACTCTCGCCCTCTGAGTTAACAACTACTGAGCCATCAATTCTCCCTCCAGTGTAACCTCCTCTCCTTTCTTCATTCTAATACTTCCTTCTCTGTCAACAGATACGATTCACGACAGTTTGTTGGCTTATTAAGTGGATATGGCCCATGATACAGATGGATACATCAGGCCTCTACTGACTTGTTTCCTTAGTCTTTACTAGTAAATGTCTAGAGCTTGTGGCAGCTTGGAAAATGGCAATAAGGTTACTTGTCATAGCTTAGTTGCCATACCTATCTGTCTTCCACAGCAGATACCGCTGAGAGTTTTCTGAGGCTCACTCACCCCACAGGTTCACCTGAAAAAACAGGTCAACGAAACTGCCCGCACCCAAGTAAAATCAATTAAGGGGCGTTTGCATGTATGTAAAAGAGAAACTATCTCATAATTATTGATTTCCCCATAAGAATGACTTTTCTATTAAAGGTTTGGATTTCCTATTAAAAGTTGGAATTCCCTAGAAACAGCTAAGAACTTATGCTTCCCATTAGCAATGTAACCTTCATCGCATTGACCTAGTCCTATTTTTCAGGTGGAGAGTTCAGATTCTTGGGAACTTCAAAGAGAGAAGGTGGCTCCCAGCGGGAGCCGTAACACCATGTTGTGAATATAGAGACACAAACATGAGTGCGGACATCCAGTGCTGTTTTCATCATTCCGCCTGGGGTTATCATTGCTTGTAAGTTTGCCTTATCTCCGTCTTCTAGATGCTGGGGTTGTTGAAGACAGAGGTCCTCTGTCCTACTCTGATCACTCGCGCTTAGCAGTTGTGTGGCATAGAGGAGAAAATTAATGTTCCTTGAAATGAATGAATGAGTGATACTGGGAATGTGTTTATCAAACTAGACTCCAATCTCCCCCCCACTATACGTCACGGATACCTAATAAGGTTCCTAACTTACTCTGGTTTTCCCCACCTGTTCATGGTTTCAGCACTAAAAATTCCGTGTCCTGAGAACTCCCTTCCTCTCAGTTCTGGACGAAACAAGATAGCCTGTCACCCTAGTTTCTAAGTATTCTGCCAGTACAGACTCACACACAAATGCTTTCAGGGACTGTTGGACCGTGGCAACGAGAGGCAACCTGGCGTACAAAAATTGGAAGCCATCCAGAAGGCATTCAAATATGAACAAAACCCGTCAGGAGGCTGAATTAGCTTGATGGCCGGCATCGCAGCCCATGAGACAGCAGTGCTTGGCCGAAGTTAGCAGAAAAGCAGGGATACTTCCATTTTATATTCAACTAAGATTGTTTTAACAGAAGTCAAAACCATTAATTTTGAGATTACTAAGAATTTTTTAAACAAATTCTCAGCCTCCATTTTCTCATCTATGAAGTTAATATTTAAAAAGTTATTGGGGCGCCTGGGTGGTTCAGTCGGTTAAGCATCTGCCTTTGGCTCAGGTCATGATCCCAGGGTCCTGGGGTCGAGCTGGGCTCCCTGCTCAGCAGGGAGTCTGCTTCTCCCTCTTTCCCATCGCCCCACTCTCTGCTCATGCTTGTTTGCTCTCTCTTAAATAACTACATAAAATCTTTATACGAAAAAAAGTTATCTACCGGAAGCACAGAATTGTGGGAATCAAATTAGACCTAAAACATACAATATGAATAGTTTTTATATTAGGTAATAATATAAGTAGTAGAAGTTACCGGGAATTTGAAACCGGTTTTACCTCTAATTGTATAACCTTGAGAAATTCATTTAATATCTCTGGGTCTCAGGTGTGTCAACTCTATTATAAGCAGGCTTGACAGCTAATTGCTAAGATGCATTATATTATTAGGATTTGATTACCTGGGGAGTGCTTTTTGGAAGGAAAGTTGGTGCTGGGGGGATTAAGAGCTCCGGTTTAGGGATTGTGGAGACCTAGACTCCAATCCTGGCTCTGTCACCTGATAGATGTGCAACCTTGAGCAAATTCTTTAACCTCTGCGTGGCCAAATTTCCTTACCTATTAATTGTGCCCATCTCATGTGGTTGTTGACATCGAGAGGCCCAAATAAAATAATCTACGAAAAGAAAAATGCAAATAAATATTAGTAATGAAATTAACATAGAAAATGCAGTTAAATCTGTTTATTGCTATTATTAAGAGTGCCACGACTGTTTAATATATACAAATGATCAAAATCGACTGCAATGACATTTTCCGTTTTGAAAACAGAAGGCTTATCAATGTGAATTCTTTCCCCCTCAATTTCCTATAGGTTAATCTTTCTAACCACAGAGTTCTCAGTCCTCCCAGAATGTATACAAAGCTCCCTGGTCCCAGGAGAGCAATGATCCCACAGCCGACTCCACTCTGGAGTCTTAGTGCTCTTGTGGTTACAGAAGTTCATGTTCAGAGGACGACATTAGCTCATTTTCTCCTGGTCAGTCTGCTGTCTTCCATGCACCATGGCAAAAAGGAAAAAAAATGGCTTCCATGACTGACCTCCACCTGATTCCCTTCCAGGCCCCTTTCTTTCTTGGCTTAGAAGCCAGAACGTGCAACTCAATTTTGAATCAACTTCTTGCGCATTAATATCAAAGTGCTGCTGTGTTTGCTGATAACGGAATCAACAATGGGCATTCTGTTTCCTAACCTACGGAGCTGCTTCTGATTTTTTAAAATGTATTTCCCTTCATCCAGAGCTGATGTTTGAACATTAAACTGAACATTTAACATTAACCTTGAATTTAATTTGCATTTAGAACACCGTAAAGAACAGTGTGCGTGGTGTGTGTGTGTGTGTGTGTGTATACACACTTGTGCAAGAGTGTATAATGGGTATTTTCTACAGGTCTACTTTGAGATAGCATTTTTAAGTTTTCGTTTTCTTGTTTTTTAAAGATACTTAAGTGTTTCCAGCTGTTTAAGACTCAGAGCTGCAGGGAGACCTTTCCATTTTAGGTGACCTTCAAATGAAGTTCATGGATGGATCAAATTTGTCTTCACCGTGCACGGGAGTTTGTTAAGGGACTAGCCGGTGTACCTTGTGTCATGGACAGAGCAGCACCAAATTAAGCTATTGTCATTACTGTGGCTTACTTATGTAGGAACAGAGACGAAATTAGTATACAAATGTCTTCGTGCACGTGAAAATCAAATGACGCTGAATGGACCAAAGTTCCTCAGGACTTAGAAGAGAGACAGCAGGTGGGAGACTGCATTATCACAGGATAGATGCTGGCTGGGAGCGCCAAGCTCAACATGAGTGCTTCATAGCAATTGTCTCCATGGGCACATTGTAAGTGTCATTTCAGGACACACTTGTCCATCGAAACCTTGCACTGAAATGACAGTTGGTGTTATTCATATTAATTGAAATTATATTGATTTTTTATTTTATTCTTACTTGAGTTGTAAATTAATTTTGGTTTTGCAATCAATAAGGAACTGAAACATAGTAAGTGTGTGTCTAGTTTTGTATTTGTATAGATTTATAAAACATAATGCTTTAAATCAACATTGAGGTTCAAAATACTTTTTTCTTATATGACTCATGATATCAGACATCACTTAAGTTTGAGCCACACTGGGGTCAAGTGTCCCTGACAGGGCTAACGAGGGAATGTTTGTGGGTGATCATAAAGCAGAGAGGCGATTAAGGGCATGGGCTTGGGTATCAGTCATACTTGAACTTGCACACTGAATGAATTGTAGGACTTTACTTTTCTGCACCTTTGTTTTTCCATATTAAAATGAGAGTAACAACAATAATTATCTCATAGAGTTGCTATGATGATTCATTGAGCTAAGCCTTCGAAAGCGCATCACCCTTTATGGGCAGTACCGGGACAGAGGGAAGGATGTGGACTCTGGAGGGAGATTGTCTGGGCTCAAATCACTGCAATGCCACTTGCTAGCTGTATGGAAAGTTGTCTCACCTCCTTGCACCTCAGTTTTCTCATCTGCAAAATGGGAATAAAAATAGTGCCAGCCTCATAGGATTGTTATAAAGAAAACTTAGTTAACTAATGCAAGCACACATGGCATGGCAGCGGTAAGCACGCTATCAATGTTTCCTATTGCTATTACTGCTGGGTTTGATACATGGATCTCAATAAAGTTCAGTCGATTTTAAGGTCGGCTTTATCTTAGTTTTGGGACCAGACCCAAATTCATTTCACTTGGAGGGATTATGACTGTGGTCTTATGAAATGACCATCCAGTCTGGGAAATTAGCCAATGAAGGGAATCAAGGCTGAATTTAGCGGGCAATGGAAGTACAGATACAGTTGGCAAGTAGTGGAGGGGGGTCCACAGATGCTGAAAAGACAAATGCTGGGGCTCAATGCTGAGATAGCAAGTATAATTTGGAACAGAAAATGGTGTTTGAGCATGAGCTCCAGATTCGTCCATAGTGGAGTGTCCTGGAAGATAGTTGCCTCAAGAAAAGAGAACGAAGAAAGTCAGGTTTTAGAAAGAATGGCTCTCAGGGTCTGCCCTTCCGATGGTACCACTCGGGTTCATATGGAGATGTACCTGTGTTTTTCCAGAGAAGAGTCCTAGAAGGAACAATTGCAAAATATTATTTTACAGAGAGCTTTGAAAGCCCCTGGGCTGTGCTTTGGTATCCACGTAGGAAAGAAACAATCACTGAAAGCAAGAACGACGTGCGTTTTGGTAGCTGGGGGACTTCAGGGGAAGATGAAGATGCCCACGCTTGGAGGCAAAGGCAACAGACCCGTTAGAGAGGGACCAGAGTAAAAGGGACAAGGTTAAATACCGCATCTACCTGACTGAATTTGCTCATGAGGATATAAGACCCTGGGACTCCCAGAATTTCCAGGAGTAGACTTCCCTGGGGCTTGCCCCTTGACATTGCAAAGGATTCTGAAGATCAGGTAACAGGGCTTCCTCCCAGTAACTAGACAAGAGGAGGTGAATAAATGAATAAAGGAACGAGTGGGTCTGGTTTGACAGCGCATGTTACAACTCCCCATGGTCCCTCTAGGTGAACAAAGAAGTACAAGCTTTCCAGGTAAGTCCTGTGATGAGAACAGGGTTTTTTCTAGCCATTTAAGGGCTCTTTTCATGACTCCTGACCCTCCAGACCCTTCAGAGACAGTGGTGGGTGAGGAATTATTCCTCTACGTTTTCCAAGCAGACTGTGAACTCAATGACCACATTTGGTTTCGCAAGGGCTTACTGCTTTCATTTTCTTTCAAAGCTCTGGATTGATCTTCATTCTATTCCTTTCCCTGGACCCTATCTCCTGGAGAAAAAAAAGTTAGGTTCTGAAAAGCCATGATTTGTCCATAGTGGAGTGTCCTGGAAGATAAGTCACCATAAAATTAACAGAGTTATATTAAATGGAATGGTACAGTTGAATTGAGAATAAATGTTTCTGTTGATCACATTAGGGACAGTTAGCTGTGCCACGAGCTTAGAGTCAAAACAGTGATGTATTGTACTTACGTTAATTCTTTTCCTTCTAGGATTATTAAAAGATAATCAAAACATTAGTCCCCAAAGGATTTCAAATGAGTTAATGCCTGTAAGTCAAATGAATAGACATTAAGAACAAAAAATATGTTTTACTGGTACATTCACTCCCATGAATTACAGCCTCCTTTTATTGAGGGCCTACTGTGTTCTGGGCATCGTTCATTAGCTCCCCAGCTTTTTATAGCAGCCCTGAGAGCTGGGCCTTCTTAGTCCTGTTTGCCACCGAGGGGACTGAGCCTAAGAGAGTTTTACTGAATAAATATTTATTGAGCGGCAATGTTTGCCACTGATCTGTCACTGTGAATACAGCTCTGAAAAAGACAGAGGTGGTCTTTGCCTCCATGGAGCTCTCAGGCTCTAACAGTTGGGAAGTCAAGTCTCCAATGACACATGATCAAACCAGTGTCTGAACCAGGAATCTAAACACCAAGATCTGGGTTCTTTCTACTACCAGTGAAAAAATTTACCCCAAGACTGAGAGAGATCCTAAGGGGACCTTGACTTTGTTTCACCATTATTTTCACTTTTTTTTTCCTCTTTCTTCCAGAGTGTTTCAGTTTTACTAAGGGAGGGAGTTTTCCAGATGATTTCCTCCCCCTCCTCCTGGCAAGTTGCTGTCATGAGTCACAAGCAAATCTCTGAGGAGTGACCGCCAATGGCTGACAGTTCCACCCTAGTTCATCTCTGATTGACAGATTTCCTTTAGTCCCTGTAGACCAGCAAAGGGGAACAATGCCGTGGGCCAAACATCCAGAACATTCTGCAACTATTTCCCTCATGTAGACTCTGGTTCAGCTTGAGAAAGATGCGGGAAGATTGTGTAGAGACATGCTTCACGCAGCTCCTTGCTGCAGTCAGCCCATGGCTGTGGGAGAGGAGAGAGAGCCTGGTCAGCCGCCCAGGCCGAGGTGGGGCCATAAATAGACGGTTGAACGTCCAGGGTAAAAAGGCACCTTCCCCAAATAACAAAAGCACTAATAAGCATTTACTTATGTAGAGTTTTTTCCATTTGTAAGACTCTACCACATCCTCTATGTAATTTAATCTTTAAAACAACTCTTTGAGGCAAGCAGATCGGTTTTCATTAGCCACTTTACAAAGCACTAGCCTCAAGCCAGAGAAGCCTACCCTATTTCCCTAAGATTACAGAAGTTAGAAAAAACCAGAAGGATTTCTCAAGCCGAAATCTTCTTGCTGTAAGACGGTTGTCTTTTCACTAGTGCAGTGGTTTTCAAACTGTGGTCCCTGGACCCACAGTGCGAGCATTATTTGGGAATGCGTTAGAAATGCAAATTCTGGGGCGCCTGGGTGGCACAGCGGTTAAGCGTCTGCCTTAGGCTCAGGGCGTGATCCCGGCATTATGGGATCGAGCCCCCACATCAGGCTCCTCCGTTATGAGCCTGCTTCTTCCTCTCCCACTCCCCCTGCTTGTGTTCCCTCTCTCGCTGGCTGTCTCTATCTCTGTCGAATAAATAAATAAAATCTTTAAAAAAAAAAAAAAAAGAAAAAGAAATGCAAATTCTCCAGCCCAGTCAAAGACCCTGAATTAGAAATTCTGAAGGTATGCCCAGCAATCTGCATTTCAACAAGCTCTAGGTACTTGGATGGCCTCTAGAGTCTGAGAACCAGTGTTCTGACACCCGGTCCCCAAAGAGGCTTGAGATTGGACTCATGGCAGGCTCGCACTTGGAAGGGCTGAGGTAAATGTTGGATTTGTGGATTATACCTGACTTCTTGCCACAGTATCCGAATAAACACCTATATATTAATATTTCATGTAAAAAAATAAGGTATAAACTAGCTGATCTCTGAAGGATTCGGAACCAAGTGGCAGCATTACCGAATATAGAAATAACCAATAGATTAGTTTCAAGTTCAAAATCTGGCCTCTAGTTTAGAGTTGCTTGGAGTGTGCTGCTGAGTTCTGGGGTCACACCAGGAAGTGGATCTGTGATTAATTAGCAGTATCTGCCCGCTCAGGGGAGTGGGGCCCACACATTTGTCACACTTAGTTTAAAGAAAAAGAATATCGGTTGTGATATTTTCGTCTCAGCTGTACCCTTACTTTTCTGGGTGACCAGGGGCAAGTCCACAGTCATAAACACTGGTAACACTTTGTACTTTTCTATGCATCTTTTGACGTGACCCTTCCAAGAGCTTTGTGAGGGGGCAGAGCCAGGATTACTACTTTCATTTGATAGATGAGGAAAACGGAGATGGAGAATCAGAGAGTTGCCCCAGGTCTGCTCATGAGTTTGTGGATGTAAAATTCAAACCCTATTCAGTGTTTTGAGTTCTATCAACTTGATGTGTTCTTTCAAACATTTGTGTTTCGAAGTCTTTATTTGCAACATGGGATTTTAAATACTTTTCCTGTGTATTTGAGGGTAAGGCACTTATTTAAATATCCTGAAAATCAGACATGTTTATGAAATGCGTCTAAAATAAATATGATTTCAAAAACTCTTCGACTTCAGCATTTTCTTTAAGAAATTTTTTTTAAGATTTTAGACAGAGATAGAGACAGCCAGCGAGAGAGGGAACACAAGCAGGGGGAGTGGGAGAGGAAGAAGCAGGCTCATAGCAGAGGAGCCCGATGTGGGGCTCGATCCCATAACGCCGGGATCACGCCCTGAGCCGAAGGCAGACGCTTAACCGCTGTGCCACCCAGCCCCCCTCAGCATTTTCTATACTAGACACATGAGGCTTGGAGGCAGAGATCCCAAAACAAAGTAGATGTTTTGAGTCGATTCAAGCAATGGTTCTCAAGGAAGTGATTTTTGCCTCCAACGAGACATTTAGTAATGTCTGTACGGAGATCGGTAGGAGAAGGAAGGGAAGAAAGAAGGGGGGTTAAACAGAAGGGGGAATGAACCATGAGAGACTATGGACTCTGGGAAACAAACTGAAAGCTTCAGAGAGGAGGGGGGTGGGGGACTGGGATATGCAGGTGGTGGGTAGTAAGGAGGGCGCGTATTGCATGGAGCCCTGGGTGTTATACGAAAATAATGAATCATGGAACACTACATCAAAAACTAAGGGTGTACTGTATGGTGACTAACATAACATAATAAATTATTATTAAAAAAATAAATAAATAAAAAGAAATGTCTGGAGGTATCTCTGGCTGTCACAGCTCTGGGGGAGGATTGCTACTGGCATCCAAGGATGCTGTAAACATTTTACAATGCACAGGATGGTCCCCACAGCAAAGAATGATCTGGCCCAAGATGTCAATAGAAGCCTGGATTAAAGGAAATGAGAAACATGCCATTCAACCAGAGTTTTATTGTCATTAAAGAGAGAAAGCCCATGCATTCTCCATGAGCAGGGCAAGATTTTTATGTTCTGTTGTCCCCCCACCCCCACCCAAACATGGTTTTCCCTATTCCCAATCAATAATATCCCCCATGGTACTTTTCATGCCAGGACTCCAACACTACCCCTCACCATCTGTGTAACTGTGTCTTAGTTTGCTTGTTGGCCAAATAGGGATATTCACATCTACCTCATAAATCGAAAGTGAAGATTAAATGAGGTGCGTATGAAACACTTAAAAAAGTCTCTGGCTTATACCTGAGAACTTAATAAATATTAATAAACTGTTTTTTTTTTTTTTTTNTTTTTTTTTTTTTTTGAGGCAGAGAGTGCGTGAGAGCAGTGGGGGTTGGGGGGAGGGGCAGGGGGAGAGAGAGAATTTGAAGAGAATCTTAAGCCCTGACTCGGGACTCAATCTCATGACCCTGTGCCGAAATCAAGAGTTGGGCTGCTTAACCAACTGAGCCACCCAGGAGCCCCCAGTAGACTTTTTTTAAAAAGAAATTTTGGCATACAGTACTGTCCCCACAACACCACCCCTGTGCTCATCACGCCGTCTCTCCATTAATAGGAGAGTTGATTATTCATGGGGCACCTGGGTGGCTCTCGTTAAGCGGCGTTAAGACACTCGTTAAGCGTCTGCCTTCAGCTCAGGTCATGATCCCTGTGCCCTGGGATCGAGCCCCGCATAGGGCTCCCTACTCTGCTGGGAGCCTGCTTCTTCCTCTCCCACTCCCCCTGCTTGTGTTCCCTCTCTTGCTGGCTGTCTCTCTCTCTGTCAAATAAATAAAATCTTTAAAAAAATTTAAAAAAATAAATTTAATTTATGAGAAGCTCAATATTAATTAAAAAAATCTAGTGTCTGTTAGTGCTTAACAATTAATTACATTCAGTAACTATTAATGAGTGCTCAATTTAACAAAACAATTGCGTTTTAAAATTTCATTTGCTTAAATAGAAAGTCTATGGACTGAGCATACTTTCGTGCTTATCTACATCCTTAGTTCTCATTCCTGTAGGAGAAGAACTAAGAGATCTGCATGTGGCATTAATAAGAAGGGAGAGGGGCGCCTGGGTGGCACAGCGGTTAAGCGTCTGCCTTCGGCTCAGGGCGTGATCCCGGCGTTATGGGATCGAGCCCCGCATCGGGCTCCTCTGCTATGAGCCTGCTTCTTCCTCTCCACTCCCCCTGCTTGTGTTCCCTTTCTCACTGGCTGTCTCTATCTCTGTCAAATAAATAAATAAAAATCTTAAAAAAAAAAATAAAAATAAAAAGATTTAATAAGAAGGGAGAGAGAAAAGGAGTTGCCTTTCATGGTCAGGAACGAATAAGACTCTTTCCTTTTGCAATTGCCTCGCACTTCCAAAACTTGGAAGAACTGGAGAGACAAGGTATAATTGCCCTCTTCAACTAGACTATGAAATCCGAAATCTGCTGTTTTCCCCTCTTTTTTGTCTCTCCTGGTATTTCTCCAGTGGTGTGGCTGTGAGGTCAATGAGCTGCTCTCCTCCCAGCCTCAAGGAGTGGGTGGGGCTCGGGGGGTGGAGTTCTACTCTGACTTAGGATAAGAGCTGATGAAAATGTGACTTTTAAAATAGGGATTTTTTTTTAAAGATTTTATTTACTTATTTGACAGAGACAGCCAGTGAGAGAGAAAATACAAGCAGAGGGAGTGGGAGAGGAAGGAGCAGGCTCCTAGCAGAGAAGCCTGATGTAGGGCTCAATCCCAGAACACCAGGATCACACCCTGAGCCAAAGGCAGACGCTTTATGACTGTGCCACCCAGGTGCCCCTAAAATAGGGATTTTTGTAAAAACACATTTACCACTATCTGATTTGAACATTAAATTTTTCTTGGTTTTGATAGCATTTCATTATTCTAGCTACTGATATCTGTTAAAATATCACTGTCGATCCAGTAATACTGAGAGCTTTCTAAACTGTGTTTTGGAACATTCCTTTGTGACCGTAATCTTCTACCTACCCTCTCCACCCTTGAAGGAAGAAAGTTTGCCTCAAATCTGATTACTGATCCAGAATGTTTTGAATAAATATTAGAAAATATTAAACTTTGGATAGGGATTCAACAGAACGAGGTGAAGAGAGAGGAGCCAGTCACCTCAGAATAACTTGATGAGATGGTCATTGAGAACCCAATTTTACAGATGAGCAAACTGAGGCCCCAGTAAGATCAGATGATGGGCAACATCACACAGTGACAAAGTCACACCTGAGACTGAGTTCTCTTGACTTCTAATAAAAGCCGTGGTCTCATTCCTAAGCTCTGCTGGTAACATGGTGATGGTTCCTTCTGTGCATAAGCTGATAATCGGTCTGATGCAGACAACCATACCTTTATAGTTTACCCCCCAAGGCAGAGAAATGTGCCATCAAAATCATAAATGTGGATGTCTGTTAGCCTAGGAGCCAGGGAACACTGCTGTTTGGGTGAACTGCATAAACCGTGCAGAAAATTCACCAGCTTTGTCACTTTGGACACCGTGAAATTAGAGATAGAAGATACAGAAAGCACTAGAACAGTCTCGTGCTTTTATACCTACATACTCGTCTGCATACATGTATGTGCACACACATACGTGTCAGTGCTCTCTCGGGATTGCTTTATTGGGCTTTCTCATGTTGAAGGGATGAGCGTGAATGGAGTTAGTCATTTCCTCATCGACAAAGAGATTTATGTTCTTTCATTCATTCTCAGATTTTGGTGTCTGAATGTTCTTTGGAATTTTGTGTGTGGGAGACTGCAGTAAGGGTAGGAAAGATCACATTTAATCAATTTTTAAAAAGGGAAAAAAATTCTCTCTCTCTTCCCCTCCTTTCTTAAGCTCTTTCACACTTTGCTAAGTTCCTTTTTCTATAACTTCGGGTGGAGATCAAACTGCCAAACTCCAGTGACCAGGATCAGAGGCCCATCCCTGTCTTCGAGCTGCCCGAACATCTGGCTAATTGCATCAAACATGCTTACACTTAACCATAAGCCCTCAGCAGAAAGCCTCGCGATGAGAAAACTTCCATCTAACATGCGGGTGCTTACTTTCCAGGAAGCTCCTGGCTCAGGTTCAAATTAGGTGATAGAACCACGCGGCATTATCACATCTACCAGGGAAAGGAGAAAGCCAGCTGTGGCTCTGTTCTCCACTGACCTTCGTTGGAAGACAGTAACTCTTGATTATTCAGAATCTTGTTTCCCTACTCACAGCAACAACCGAAACGGAATACATAGCAAATTTGTCCGGACTATTTAGATGATTGGCTGAAGACTCTACATAGAGTCAGAAGGCAGCATGAAAAAACACTTCCACCCATACCCATTCTCACCTCCGTTTAAATTCATTCAGCATTGTCGTCTCCAAGCATTTAACAAATACTACCTTAATATAGCAACCCTATAAAATAGGTAGTATTGTTACCCCCATCTTATGCCCCAGGAAATCGATACTCAAAGCAATTAAATAACTTTGTGACATATGATTACTGATTATATAACAGAGCAGGTCATCTGATATCTTAATCTGAAATATTCAAAACATCAGACCTAATGAGTCAACTCTAAGGTATATAAAAAAAGGGGTTGGGTTTTATAATGAAGATATTTCTTGCTCTAAAATATTATTTGATTCATGCACTTTTGTATTTTATGTATTTCTCTCTAATTACATAGCTTCTCAATGACATTTGTGTGAACTAATCACAGTCTCATCGCTGAGACTCAGACACTTAGGCTCTGCCTTCCTACCTGTTACCAAACTCTCTGCATCGCGGGTACCACCATTGTAGTGGATTCCCATGCTGGAAACTCTTGACTCATCCTTTTCTTGGATTATCCTTATGCAACTAATTACCAGGTTCCATTCCTATGCAATCTTATTCTCCCCTGCTTCCATCACCCAGGCAGGACTCCCTGTATCTCATACCTGAGGCTCTATACCTCTGCATCGGACCCATCTGATGCTAATCTCCCTTCCAATTTATCTCTCTTCTGTTGGCAGGGCATTCTTCTAAGCCTAAAATGTCAAGTGCTTCCCGACAGTGCTTTGTTAACTGTAGAAGACTGAGTAAGTGTTATCTCTATTCTTTGGCGATATGTGCTTGTTTTCTTTTGGGCTTCCTCTGCTCAAATACCTCTAAAGTCTTCCTGAACCTTCCAGACCCATGCTGATTTATTCTATTTTTTTAAATAGACTTTAACTAACATACAGAAAATACTCAGAAGACCCAAAGATATCCCATAATTTTCCTGCCTAGCTAACATTTATTGACTTTGGGTAAATAAAAGCAACATGCCATCACAGATTAATGTTTTAGGAAACTGCAACGGGGCAGGCTCCGCATTCAGTGCTTAAGATGCTTTTGCTCTTAATCCTTTTAACAGGCCTGTGGATGAAGTACTATTATCCCTATTTTACAGCTGGGGAAATGGTGGCACAAGAAGGTGATTAACTGGCCTTATTCATGTCACAATCCAAAGTCTGGCAGACTGGTATCAGAGGCTGCACTTCTAGAACTGTCCTACATATGCATATAGCTAGGAAACACACGTCTGTTCTAAGTGAACAGAAAAAGGGTAAGGAAGAAAAGAAACACATTCTTCTTTCCCTAGAGTCCCTCCACTCCAGGGACATTGCTATTGAGAGGTTCTTACATATGCTTCTGGGGAAAAAAAATCACGCCCATTTCTAATTTATAAATAACCTATACTTTCTACACAAAATGGATCATAATATATACTTCTCTGTGCATCTTAACTCTGTTGTGCAATCATATATCTTGCAAATGTTTTTATTACATCATTTGTTTTAATAGTCAAAGACACAAATTCTTTTGTGTGCTCATACCAAAATTGATTCAAGCAGCCCTCCAACAATGTGTGTATTGGACTCTCCAAATTTTCCTTTTATAAGCGAATTTTTGGTGAACATCTTTCAACAGAAAAGCAATCATCCTGGTAGATTTGTAGGATAAATTTTAAAAAGTAGGATGATTGGATCAAACATTATACATTTTAGATAAATATTGCCAAATTGTCCTCCAAAAAGATTGTAGCTATTTATACTCCCCAAAATAATATAAGAGAATGTCTTCCATATTCCTGTATACTTGTTAGCACAAGATTTTATCAGAGGTCCATTTTCCCCTAGTTGGGCAGGTTAAACTTCCACTGACTTTAAAAATATTTCATAATCTGATGCCAATAAACTCCCATCCTTTCTCTCTCTCCACTGGCTCCAATAGGACTTCATTTATTGGATTCTTGGGATGGTTCTTGCGATAGGCTGAATAGCAGCCCCCAAAGATATGTAAGTTCTCATCCCTGGAACCTATGAATATTACCTTATAAGGAAAAAAAGATTGTGCTGGTGTGATTGAGTGAAGCCTTTTGAGGTGGAGAGATTATCCTGGATTATCCTGGCGGGTCCTAAATGTAATCATAAGGGTCCTTATGTGGAAGAGATGCAGAGGGAGATTTGAGTACAGGAGTGCAAGAGATGATGTTGGAGGCAGGCAGTTAGTGTGATGTGTCAGGAACGCACGAGGAATTCAGGGAGCTTCTAGAAGCTGGACATCACAAGGAAATGGATTGTCCCCTAGAGCCTTCAAAAAGAACCAGCACTGTCACTGCCTTGACTTTGGTCTGTTGAAACCGATTTTGCAATTGTCGCATCTACAACTAAAGACGATTAAATCTGCATTGTTCTAAGCCACCAAATCTGCAGTAATGTGTTGCAGCAACTGCAAAAATCTAGTAAAATTCTTGTTTCTCTTTGAGCCTATTAAAGCCCAGGGAATTTAAGTGTTACACCTTTCTTGGATTCTTTCCTAAATCTAGTAATGGAATCCCAGAAAGTGAGAATGTAAATCACTTTATGGAAGTTCAAACCCTTTTACTTTATAGCCATGAAATGGAGCCCACCCTTAGGTGTGTGACTCACTCCTGCCCAGTCCCGACTGGGACCTGGTGTCCTGACTCCCAGTGCAAAGGCATTTCTACTACATCTTTCTGCTCCCAGAGTCACTGCTCCCCTCATGTCTATTCCGTAAAATTTAGTGTCAAAAAATGAGAGTCTTCACAAACAGAGGAATTGGGAAAGTAAAGTCCTCCAAAAGAGGACAATTTAGAAATTTCACCCCTTTTTTAAAGATTTTATTTATTTATTTGAGAGAGAGAGATAGCGAGCGAGAGAGAGAGAGAGCATGAGCAGGGGCGAAGGGAGAAGTAGGCTCCCTGCCTGCTGAGTAGGGAGCCCGACATGGGGCTCGATCCCAACCTGAGCTGAAGGCAGATGCTTAACCTACTGAGACACCCAAGCACCCCGAAATTTCACCTCTTATAAGAATAATAATATGAAGTCTTGTGTCAGGCATAAACCTGTAATATAATTATGGATATTTATAGGTTCATTAAAATAAGGCAAAGACAAAATCTAAACACAATTGTCTATGCTCTCTTGACCTCTCTTGACTCTAGACAGATACTGATTGATTAATCTACAATAACTCTTTTTTATTTTAATTCCAGTGTAATGAACATATATCCACTATTTTTATTCTCTCAAATCTTTCAGGACCATCTTCCCTCTCCCTTCTCAGTTCCCTAAACTATTATACATTTTTTTTGTTATTAAAACCAAGTTTACAAGATACAGATGTGTAATCAAAATACTAATTTTTTACAATCTCATCTCATGCGCAGATTTACTTGGGAAGAGAAATAAAAGTGTAACCTTTATTGAGCACTTGCTGTTTAATTGGTCTGAGGCCAGATATTAAAACACATAAACACACAGACACATTAGAACACATGAAAATATTGTATGGTCTTGACCCTCATTTCAAGGTTACCTTGTGAGATGGTAGTAAGTGGAACCGTGCAAGAATATGCCAGTACAGTAAATTCAGAGCCTAAACAGCCAAAAATAACATTCACAGTTAACATCTACTGAGAAATTACTCTTTGTTAGGCTCTTGCCAGATTGCTTGACCATAACAGCAGTTATATACGGTATTTTTAGCAATTACATTCTTCATATATAAAGATTGAGTGTTAAGTGGGTTGAACATGTGATGCAACATCACTCTGCTAAGATAGGTAGTGCCTAGATCCATATCACACCCAAGAAAGTTGACTTTGCAGCTGACACTTCCAGTCAATGTGCACATTATTTCTCAATACAAAATTAGGTCGTGCTGGTCCTATGGTTTGGCAACATCAAGTCTGAAGGCCAGGACTCCCTTCCTGTTCACAGTACTGGACAAACACTTCCAAAGATTTTGTCTGTGATCCTTCTTTCTCCAACATCTTATGCTGACATTCCCCCTCTGATTGACACATCATGTTTTAATTCTGTTAAGATCACTGATATAATTTGCGTCAGTTATAATCAACAACACTTGTAGCTTCTAACTAAGTTTTTCTCCGTATGCTGTTTTGGCAATATCTTCCTTTTACTTCGTAAAGTGGTTACATCGATTATTTTATTTTATTTTACAGTGATTATACCATGATAGAAGAAGTGATCCATTCTGAGAGTTCCATGAAGAATATATGTAGAAATTGTTACTATTCTCCAACGCAGAATGGAATGTGCTCTTTTCATATGTTTACTTTCTATCTCTAGATCTTCTTTGGTGAGGTGTCTGTCCGTTCAGATCTTTTGCCCATTTTAAAAAACTTTCAATTGAAATATAGCTAACATATAACATTATATTAGTTTCAGCTGTACAACATAATATTTGACAATTACTATTATTATTGATTTTACTGATCTTTTCAAAGAAACAACTTTTTGTTTTGTTATTTTCTCTATTGATTTCCTCTTTACAATTTCACTGATTTTATCCTAATTTTTATTATGTCTTTTCTTCTGTTACTTTGGATTTAACCTGCTCTTCTTTTTCTAGTTACACAAGCTGGAATTTTAAATTATTGAATTTAGATCTTCTTTTTAAATATATGCATTCAATGCTAATAATTTCCTTCCAAGTACTGCTTTCTCTGCATCTCAGAAATTTGGATAAGTTATATTTTCATTTTCCTTTAGTTCAAGATAAATTTGAATTTCTCTTGAGAGTTCTTTGACTCTAGTATTCTCTAAAAGCCTGTTGTATAATATCCATGTATTTTATATTGATTTCCTTTGCATTTATTATTTATATTTGATTTTATTTTTAAGATTTTGTTTATTTATTTGAGAGAGAGAGAAAGTGAGAGAGAGCATGAATGGGGAAGGAGGCAGAGGGAGAGAGAGAGAGAGAGAGAAACAGACTTCCTGCTGAGGTGGGACTAAGGAATGGGGGGGGACGAGAAGCATGCTAGAGTTTTGTGATTAGGTTTCAGTTTTTTTGGACAGGGCTGTGAATGTCACAAATGCTTAATAATCCTTCCCTCTTTTCTTAGGTGACACAGAATGGCTAGAGGGGCTAAAGTTTGCTCTGTCCTTTCTCTTCTGTCAGTCATGCTCTGATAAACCCCAATAGGTTAGTCTTTGGTTAAACAGTCATAGGTAACAATTTTAACTAGGATGATCATAGTAGAGCCCACACAAATTAGCCAGGATTTGAAGAATGAGCATGAAGATATATGAAGGAAGAGTGTTTAAGGCTGAGGAGATAGGTCCTACACAACAGCCCTTTGGAAGGGGGCATTCTTGACAAGTTCAACATAGCAAGGAAGTTGGTGTAGTTGAGCAGAATGAACAAGGGAGATTGTTGGAAGAGATGAAGGAGGAAGAGTAGCCAAATGATGTCAGGCCCTATTGGCTACTATAGGAGTTTCAGCTTTTACTCTGAGCCAGATGGGGTGTGATTAAATACAGGACTGAGCAGTTGGGTTATTGAAGAGGATTGATCCAGTGGGATGCAGGGGGGAGGACAAACTTTAGGAGAACAAGGATCGAGGCTGAGAGAACTGTTGTGAGGTCATCGCAGCCACTCAGAAGCCCCCCAAGGCAGGAGTAGGCACCAGCATGTCGGCAGTGGGGAGAGTGCAAAGTGAGCAGATTTTAGGGTATCATTTGGAAAGAGAACCAACAGGTGAGTCAAAGTGAGTCAGGTGAGTCCAAGGTTTTCAGGAAGAGCAACTGAGCAGATGGGGTTACCATCAGCTGACATGGGCACCATTCAGGAGAAGCAAATGCGAGGATGGGGAAGGGAAGAGATTTCAGAATGAGGCATGGAATGAGCTATTGACTGTAATACGGAGTTCTCAGTCACCAAGGACTTGGACTATTTTACACCAAAAGATGGAGATAGTAGGGACACAAAGGCAGAGAGGCAAAGAGGAAGGTAGACAGCCAGACAAAATGAGGGAGCAAGAAAGTAGTAGCTAGCCAATTACTTGTTAGATTTTTGTTAGACAAATTGTTAGACAGTTTGTACATATCGCAGATAAATAAACCAGAAACTGAGAAACTATGTGGCTCTAGCCCTTAGTTTGGAATTCTTTGACAGCTGATGTTTTAAGTCTGAGAATCACTTTATAACACCAACATATATCACAGATCTTGCCCCATGACGTTAACACAATAGTTTTGTGATTTTAGGATCAATTGCCAAAGAATATACAGACGGAAAGCTGCTATGAAGTCAATCCTTTTCAAATGAATTTGTATTCCTTTAACTGTGTCTATTTGCCACTTACAAAAATGCATTACATGTTGGATCCTTGTACCAATTTAATCATATAATGTTTGATGCACAAGTAGATTCAGCAACCCCTTCGATATATCTGTTCACACTTCTGTGTTTTTAATACACAATCCACCAACTGGTATTTATAAGTGGATGTTTGTCCAAAAGGAGGTTTTAAAATGAAAGGTGTTCCAGAGAAAATGAATTAAGAATTAGCCAAAGCAAACAGTCATTCTATACAGCTAACAAAAATCAACAGCTATAAGGAAAATGTGTTCAGCTAGATAAGTTTTAACAGTCTCATTCTATCTTCAAAAGACAAGTTGCCACCTACTTTGGCTGAAAGATTTATTTGCCATTGTGAAATACAATGTCTGAGAGAAATCCTGTAGGCCAAGTCTTGGCTGGGAATCTAGGATCCCTCACTATGCCCTGGAAAAACAGGGGAAAATTATAAAGAGCGTGGTGACATGGCCAGCTAGGTTATTTGACCATATCCTGATTCTATTGCTCCTTTAAAAGATTTGTCTCTTCTAAACAAACCCATTGGGTTTTTATCCTCTGCACATAATATAGTAGGTCCTACCTCCATGCTCCTCCTTTCATATAGCTTTGTGTTTACGTCCTTAAGAAAGCCTTGTCAATTTACCTCTTTCTATTCTTAACATTCAATGTTTTCTCAGTACAGTTTTCTAAAGCCCTTGCTACTGGTTCAAACTGTACTAGACAAAAGAGATGTAAAAAAATGAATAGGACATTTGGTGTTCAAACATATTACTCTGCAGCATAGTGAGCTAAGACTGGAGAGAGTTAAGACTGTAGGCAAGCAGAGCAGTTTTGGGACAATGGTCATGTTTCAGGGGATGATTAATGCCTGGGCTGAGGCCGTCATTAGGCAAAAGAGGTAAGAAAATGTTAAGAAGCGCTTATCCTCCAACTAGACATTAGGAGTAGAATTGGGAGTTATTTAAAATGACCCTGTTTTGAGTGAATGAATAAATGGATATATCATTAATCAAAGTAGGGTGCTCAGGAGATGATGCACACTTTGCAAGAAAGATAACAAGTTCATGTTGGGGTAAATACTTTAAAAATATGTATTGAGCGGCGCCTGGGTGGCTCAGTCTGTTAAGCATATGCCTTTGGCTCGGTCATGATCCTGGAGCCTGGTATGCAGCCCCCACGTCAGGCTCCCTGCTCAGCAGGAGAGTCTGCTTTTCCTTCTCCCTCTGCCCCTCCCCCTACTTGTATGCATGCTCTCTCCCTCTCAAATAAATAAATAAAATCTTAAAAAAAAAAATATATATATCGAGTGCCTAACTACAGGTCAGACTCTCATTTAAGCAATAAATATGTGCTCCGTCAGAGCAGGGGTTTGGGGACGCATAAAATAAACTCCCAATACATGCGGACACAGGATCATGGTCTACAGAGAAAGCCCAATAGCAATCGAATCCATGTGGAAATGTTCAGCGAGCATGCATCTGTGTAGGGCAGCCAGGGAATCAGGAGTGAGGCTTTGGCCAGAGTTACATGTCTGTGAGTCAGCATCAGTTCATAAGTGGTCATGATTGGAGTGAATGAAAATTCCCCGGAAAAAAGACAAGCCCGGAGTTTTGGGGAGCAGCAACATGGAAACAAGCAATCGTAATAAACTGTTGAAATGCCAGCATTGATAGCCAGGCACAAGGTGCTCTGGGGACAATGAGAAAAAAGTTATTGACTTGAAACTTCATGGGTCAGTGAAGGCTTAATCAGAGAAGAGATGTTTGCACAGTTGAGTGGACATCTTCAAGGCACTTAAGAAGGTAAAGAGTACTCAAGGCAGAAGCATCCGAAGCGGGGAGAGGGCATCTGGGAGAGAGAGGAGTATTGAGGAAAGATGGGGAGGGACTTGGGTATGGTGAGAAGATGTGGGAGTGAATGTGTGGCTGGAAATGGAGCAGAGATCCCGGGAGACCCGACCAGCGCCAAGGCAGACCGAAATCTACAAGCCTTTCAGCGGTTGCCTATCCATCACTTAAGGGCTGTGCTTTGTCCTTTGTGCTAATGAGACTTTGTGTTTGTTTTGTGCAAGTTTTGTGCAAGTTTGTGTAAGTTTCTCTCTTTTTTCTTTCTTTCTTTTTAATCTTGCCTTTCTGTTGATCTTTGTGGCTCCTTGAGAGCAGAGATCTTTGCTTCCTTTTCTAGTCTTCATTCTCTTTTCCCTCGTGCCTTACATCATCTTCTTCCTTAGTTTGATTTCAGAGGCTGCTTTCAAAAAATTATTTAAAGAAATATTATTTCTCAGATTTGAAGAGACTCAGAGGCTCAGCGTTCCTGGAACAAATGACCAAAGAGGAGTAGATGATTTTTTGTGGGATTTGGGGTGCAGTTCCTTTGGACAAAGAACACTTTTGTGTGGCTAAGCAGTCCAACAGGACAATTGGCAGTGAGAGAGAAGCTTTAACATTCTTCTTAGGATGAGGCAAAGAGCAAATGTAGAGATACAATGAAGGCCATGACATCTGATCTAGGATTGTGCGTAAGTGTGCCCTGTCATGTGTGTACCTGCGGGGAAGTGTACGCATGTGTGTTTCTGTATGAGACCAACAGGTCCAGGGGGTGGTACTGATGGAAACACCACCTCCGAAGAAGCGGAGTGCAGAGTTTTCACGTTGAAACCTCTAATCACTAATAAAAAACAAGGCTGGGAGAGGCTGATAAGTTTTACCTCATAAAGCAATTACCATAACTTTGGCTCAGATAGTTCAGCAATAATTTAAAACACAGCCATGACGCTGGAATTGTTAGTCTTACAAAGATATCCTCAGGCTGTACCAGCATCAAGAGAAGCTGCAATTTCTTAATAATGTTCTACTTTGGATCTTTATCAGGCCCCCGCCCCCTGCCACCCGCCCGCCTCCTGCCTTGCCATTTCCTCATGCACAGAAAAGGAGACATTGGTAAATTTTCACAATCCGGGGAGTTCCGTGCCAATGACATTTCAACCCCTCCACCACCCTGCTAAACAAACAGAATATGTCACCGCTGCCGAATGGCTGAATGTCCCCTCCCAATTGTCTACTCTTTTCTTTTCTTTCTTTTATTCCCCTAGTAAATGCTTGCCTTAAATTTGTATTATTTAAGAAACTATCTAGCTCAACACTTCACAGAGAAAAACACTGAGATGCAGACAGATGAAAGGAATGACTCAAGGTCACAGAGCCAGTGTGGGGCAGAACTGGATAGTTCTAGGCCATTTCTCTTCCTCAGCTTTGTTCCTTCTCCAGCACGAGCAGGAGTTTAGGGCCGCTTATGACATTATTTGCAAATAGGACTCCTTTGCAGGCCTTTCTGTGGATATTGTCTTCTCTTTCAGAGCCCTCTGTTTTCATGCTTCCTCTTTTTTTCTTCCCATTTAAAATCACAGTGCCAATACTTCTAGGTTATGTATTTTGGGGGGGACCCAGATAAGGAAGATTCAGGGTGGGTGGGTGAAGGGTGGGCAGCAATGGTAGAGGATGAAGAAGAGGAAACAGACTTGAACATGTCAACTTTCCCACCTGGAAGCTATTATTACAGATGAGAAGGCTCTCATCCAAGGCAGAGATTGGCCTGGAGTGGGGCAGGGGGAAGACGGGAAAGAGGTGTCAGATTATCAGCGATTTCAATTTCCTTCTTCAGGAAGAGTTTGCACTTTGAAAATGCCAGTAGTTAGTAGGGCACTCACAGAATCCTTCCTTTTACTCTGGCATAAGACGAGCCGAAGACAGATGCATGAAAGTGTACTGGACAGGCCTGTCTTCTGCTGGCCCAGCCAACTCCCTCTGGATTTTCCCCCTTTTGCAACTCGAGAAAAGATGCCAAATGTGTTTCCCTAAATGCCAAGGAGAAGCGATGTGCACAGTGCCTCTCCTATGTTAAAATTATCCACTCTCTGCCATGGGGAGTGAGGTGAAAATATCCAAGGAATTAGTGGCAGGCTGGGGGAGGATGACAGTTCTCCTGGGACCTCTTCCTTACTGTGGAGAAATGGCAAGACTTTCTGTAACACACTACTGTAATTCTACTGTTGCAACTTCACAACATGATTGCAGGGCCGTGCTTTAGGATGGAGCTCTCCACAGCATGAGAAGATCTTCTGTTCCAGTGTTCCTTCTGAGGCCTCCCCAGGTCATCGTTGCCCTGCAATGTTATCTTGCTGAATGTAGCATATTTCAAATACCTCCAGTGACAGGAAATTCACTCCATACTGAAGCAGTTCACAGCGCTTAGTGACATTTTTGACTGGTAAAAGTTCTCCTTTAGGGTCAGCCAAAATCCTCTCTGTGGATTCTACTCACTGTTCTTTATTCTTCGTGGAAAGATTTCTCTTCTGGAATTTGAAGCCCCTGTGTGTAGGATTGAAGAAAGGGGAAGATCTGTTTAGGAGGTCCATTTTCATTATTGTAAATATACCGTCAAACAATAGGAAAAAATGAGAACAGTATTTAACTTTCTCTGGGAACGGTATTTAACTTTCTCAGTATTTTAATAATGCCACTTGAAGGCAATATGTGATAAAATCAGTCATAAATGATTTTTTTAAAAATTCTAGCCTTCCAGAGTTTTCCTGAATTTTGAACATCCAATGTGTGGATTCTCACTTAAATTTCCAAAAGGAGAACGAAGATCGTTCCTCCTCTATGACATAGTCTTTTCTCCTCCCTCTGTGCCCACCATCCACCCCAACAAAGACAAACAGTCCTAGAAATTTGGAGGTTATGAAGATGTTGCCAAAAGGCTATAATCTGTCTTGGCATAGGTCCACAGTGGGGTTGCGCCAAATAGATAATACAGTTATTTTTAACTTTTAAAAATGGATTTATTGGTGTATGAGTGACATACAATAATTTGAGCAAAGCTAAAGTGTGTAATTCGATAAATGTGGACATGTCTGCATGCACCGTGAACATGGCTTCTCGTGTCGCTCTGCGATCTCCTTTTCCTGGTCACCCCTGCTCCCCGGGAGCCATCTACCGGCCTTTCATCACTGTATATTTGTTTTCATTTTCTAGAATTCTATATAAATGGAATCATTATATGTACTCTTTTTTTGGGGAGAGCGGGATCTAACTTCATTATCTCAGCATAAATATTTTGAGATTCATCCATGTTGTTCCCTCTATACACAGTTTATTCCTTTTTATTGTTAATAAGTATCTCATTGTATGGATATAGCATTCACCTATTCGTGGACATTTAGGTTGTTTCTACTTTGGGATTATTATAAATAAAGCCACTGCGAATATTTGGGTACCATCTTTGAATGGACATGTATCTTCATTTCTTTTTGGTAAATATCTAAGAGTGCATGGCTAAGTAATATTATAGTGGTATCACTTAGTGACTGAGTAGTCAGCAAAGCTAAATCACACGAACAAATTTAGTGGTAGCCTCACATTGCATCAGTCCTTAAATATACGACGCCATTGAATTGAAAATTGTTGAATAAAAGGGTTCCTGGATGGCTCAGTCTGTTAAACATTTGCCTTCCACTCAGGTCCCGATCTCAGGGTCCTGGGATGGAGCCCCTGCATCCCCTGGGCTCCCTGCTCAGCAAGGAGTCTGCTTCTCCCTCTCTCTCTGCCCCTCCTCCTGCTCATATGTGCTCTCTCTCTGTCTCCCTCTCAAATAAAATCTTTGAAAAAATGTTGAATAAATAAATTGATTCACTTTTCTTCTGGATTTTTTTTGCATCTCATCATCTTATTTCAATCAAAAACTCAATAAAATAGGCATAACTATTTACAAAGGAGATTCAAAGAAGTTAAGATACTTACTTTCATCACTTGTAAATTGCGAAGGTGAGATTCAAGACCACTTTAGTGTGTCTCTAGAACCTATACCTCTTTCTCTGTCTGGCACAGTCTCTCTCTCAGTCCTTCCCTCTCGCTCTCTGTCTCTCTCTGTCTCCCCCTCTCCCCCGCCCTTTCCCTCTCAGCAGGGCTTTTATGCCTCAGGGAGGTTTATGGAGGAGGTGTGATTTTAGTCAGCCTTTGATAAGTGGGTGATATTTGAATAAGAGCAAAGAAGAAGTGCCAAACTTGTGGAAATAGGAAATCATGAGTTGTGTTTGAGAGATTATAAAGACACTAGCCTGAAAAGGGGGAAGATTTATGCAGGGAAGTCGTCCACACTGAGGCTGGCATCAGCATCCCAGCTCTAGGAGTCGCCACTTTTTCCTCTGGAAAGGACAGCCGGCTACAGATTTCTGAGGAAGAGCGGGAAGTCGAGGAACAGAAGGAGTCCAGTCAGTGGTCTGGATCCACAGAGGCAGGGCGACGAGTTAAGTATCTGCAGACATAGCCAGATGGTGTGGGAGTGAGAGTTCGAAAGTGAGGGTGGCGAAAAGAACGGAAAGGAAAGTATCGGCGTGAAAACATTCAAAGAAGAAATGGCCCACATTTTGGAACTGATTGGGTATAATTAGTTCTTGAAGTTTCCTCTCCTCACTTGCTCCTATCTTGTCGGGGATAAGCTCTGTTCAGTCTAAAATTTGACCATACGCCAATCAGCATCATTTTCTCAGTGAAGTCACTAGAAAGGATTGGTTTCCTTGTCTTCATTGGCAGGTCATTACAGCTGCATAAATGACAGCTGTATTGTTTTCTTCAGGTCATCCAAACAGAGATATAAATATACGGCAGTCGAGCGAAGAAACTGAGTGTCACTTACCTGAGACCATTCCCCAGAGGCGGCTTCAAAAAAAAAAAATTCTCCCAGTAGAGTGATATACTGGCATTTTCTTCTTTTCTCACAAAATAACTGCTCACCAAATTTTAGTTATTTGAGGGTCCTGCTTGCTCGGTAGCAGTTATTTCTGGTTTAGCAACATGAGGGTCCTGTCCAAAATGTAGGGTTCATGTTTAACTTTGATTTGGGATGAAAAGGGGACTTCAGAAAACACTGGTATGTAAACAACAGAAACTCCGTCTTCAAGGAAAAGAATATGAAACTGGAAGGGCTGTCAAGCTGTGAAAGTCTTAAGAAGAATCTCTGGATAATGGTTTATAATATTATCTTTCCCTAAGGACCCAAGAAATGGAAAAGATATTAATTTTTCTGTGAGGAGCTTTTGGCAAAGCACCGTAAATGCACTTCGTTAAAAACATCTTGGTGCCTCAAACCCACAGGCTGGAATATGTCATACACATGTCGGGGAGCTAATGGAGCCTTACATGGAAGTGATCCCTGGGAGACTCCATGAGAAAGGGACTCATGGAAACAGACTTTCCTGGCTCTTCACATGGGCCTGAAAAATTCAGTGAAAGAGCCATTCAGCTGCCATGAAGTTGATTTCTGTTTGCTACTCTTTTCCCTCCTCTACCCTCATTTCCGTTTGAACAAAGGGAGACAGCGACTCTATCAGCATGGAATTCTGCAGTCCTAGGCGTATTTGGTCTCCATGTCTCAGGTCAAGCTCTGAGGCGGCAGCTCCGGGTCTGTGCCACAGAAAGTGGGGATGGTCTGAGGGGAGACGTGTGGAGAGAATAATCCTTGGGTACCTTTCATGTCAGAGACCATGAGTTAAATGCTGTTACACAATCAATCTCTTTATTTTCACAACAACCCAAGGAAAAGGGCACCGTGTAACTTCTCAAAGCTCCCCCAGTCAGTAAGCGGAAAAATCCAAATCTGAAGTGAACAGATTGGTTCCCTGTAGCCAAAGTTCCTGGTACTTGTCTACAACCCCTCCTCCCGGGGACAAGCCAGCTATGAGAGAACTTGCAGTGACAGCCCCAAGGTAGGCTAGGAGTCCCAGAGAATATCCCCTGTGCCATACGCACGCGTGCACACACACACACACACTCAGCAGGCAGCTGGTGATGGATGACAACAGGCAGTATATGAATTAAATACTCTGACTCCAATATCTTCTGGGTGGGAAAGCTCTGAGATTCATGCATTTTTCCGCCTAGAGGTCTCCAGTGGGACAAAGCTCTTGCCCTGTGCACGGGAAACCGCCTTCGTAAGTCTCCCTTTATCTTCCGTTTACTTCCCCACCCGCTCTGAGTATTTCTTGCAATCACCTCCCACATAAATTGCTTGATGGGGAATCAAGCAATTTCCAGGGAAATACCTTTCCTTTCTGGGGAAACCCAAACTAGGGAACACTTCAAAGCTGAACTTATTCTCAAAGGCATATGGAAGATAACTCATTAGACATATTTCTAAGTGCTGCCTCTGACGGTCCTTTCTTCATGTCTCTGCATCCTTCTGGACTCTTCTGTCTCCATCCTTAAGGTGACCATGTGCTTCTTGCTGCCTGCAGCTTCCCCCTTCCTCATTTCCCTCCTGCATGAACAAAACCCCGATTTTTCTTGGTGAGGTAGTGGGGAGAGTCTAACCCCATCAAAGCATATCAACCTCAGTCATGAGTGGTTGAGAGCTCTTCACGCTGTCAAATAAATATGCATTTTTTAAAGGGCTGCATGCTTATATTTTTATTTATTTATATATAGAGAGAGTACAAGTCGAAGGAGCACAGGGGGAGGGAGAGGAAGAAGGAAAGAATCCCAAGCAGACTCTGTGCTGAGCACTGAGCTCTGAGCCCAACATGGGGCTGGATCTCACAACCCTGAGATCATGACCGAGCGGAAACCAAGAGTTCGACGCTTAACAGACTGAATTACACAGGGACTCCTAAATTTACATTTTAAAATAATCTGTCTTTTATCCAAATGGATTTCTAGTGAGTGCTGAATCAGGGGTTTGAGAGAAATGACAGGTTTCAGGCTTTGTGACACGTAACAGTTAAGGAAACCGAGGAAGAAGGCAGGAATCCTTGAAGAAGCTGGATGAGACGTTACTTGTGACATGACATGAGCTGGGCTTTCCAAGACAAATAGGATGGGATCAGGTTGCAAAACAAGGGCAGAGACTCGATTTTTTCTTTTTAACTTTTAATCTGGAAATTTCAATTCACCTAAGAGTTTCAAAGATAGTTGATAGAGAGTTCCTGTATAGCTTTTGCCCAGTTTCTCCTAATGTCAGTATCTTCTTTTTCACAGTGCATTTATCAACATGAAATTAATAATGGCATAATACCATTAACTAAACTACAGACTATTCAGATTTCAACAGTTTCCCCAATAACGTCCTTTTTTTTCTGTTCCAGGAGCCAAGCGTGAGATCCTCCAACTCTTCCGCCATCTTAACTCCTCCTCCGTCTGTTCCAGGGTCCAGCCCTGCATACCACATTGCATTTAACCATCATGCCTCCTGAGTCTCCTTTAGACAGATGCAATTATTCCATCTTTTAGAAAGACCCTTTAGCTTTCATAATCTAAGCAATATTAGGTGCTTTTATATTATAAAACCCATTTTATAGATGAGAAAACTGGGGTTTAGAAATAAGAAGTGAATGTTGAGGGTCACCTATAACTAGAACCAGAACTAGCCCAGGTCTGACTGCTCAACCAGGGTTCATTCCACCATGCTAAATTTCTACTTTTTCTTCTCTTCGTATTTATTCTTTCCCAACGGTTCTCTCCTATCATTTCTCCCCTGATCTTTTCCACTGTCTGCTCATTTCCCCCCCTCTAGGTCTTTTCCCCTACCATATATAAGATGGGCAGGCTACAGACATTGACGAGGATGAGGACAAAGGGGAACCCTTTTATACTGTTGTAGGAATGCAAACTGCTACAATCACTCTGGAAAACAGTATGGAGGTTCCTCAAAAAGTTAATAATAGAGCTACCCTATGGCCCAGCAATTGCACTACTCAGTATTTATCCAAAAGTTACAAATGTAGTGATCCGAAGGGGTATTTGCACCCCAATGTTTATAGCAGCAATGTCCATAATAGCCAAACTTTGGAAAGAACCCAAATGTCCATTGACAGATGAATGGATAAAGAACATGTGTGTGTATATATATATTATACACACACACACACACACACAATGGAATATTAGCCATCAAAAAACGAAATCTTACCATTTGCAACTCCCTGGATGGAACTAGAGGGGATTATGCCAAGCAAAATAAGTCAATCAGAGAAAGACAATTACCATATGATTTCTCTCATATGGATAATTTAAGAAACAAAACAGATGAACATAGGGGAAGGGAAGGAAAAATAAAATAAGATGAAATCAGAGAAGGAGACAAATCATAAGAGACTCTTAACTGTAGGGAACAAACTGAGGGTTGCTGGAGGAGAAGTAGATGGGGGATGGGGTAACTGGGTGATGGGCACTAAGGAGGGCACATGATGTAATGAGCACTGGATGTTCTATGCAACTGATGAATCACTAAACTCTACCTCTGAAACTAATAATACCCTATATGCTAATTAATTGATTTTAAATTAAAAAAATCCCCTGAAACTGCATATAAAATGTAAAAAAAACCCAAAAAAACAAAAACGTGGGCAGGCTAGGACAAAGATGAAATAATGCCATTTAGTTTGTCACCTCTATGACCTAGCATAAGGTCAGTGTTGTCTAGTGTCAAACAGTCCGGACTCATACAAACCCTGAAAGAAAGATTGTTGAAGGCGGGGAGGAGCTCTGCTTTTGGTTGTAACTAAAAGGAGGACATTTTCCCAGGCCAGTAGAGCCCTCAGGCCAGATGACTTTCAGTCATGAAGAGATTTCTTTCACCATTGGTCACATATCTCCTTTTCCCCTCATGTTCTTTTGCTTTTATTAATTTTGGCCCAGAACTTTCTTTCTCGAGGTGAATAAAAACCAAGGAATTGCTGCTCCCCACCTGGAATGCTAGAATGTAACTAAGTCCTGGAGGAGAATGGCATATTTCCCAGATGACCATCGGCAGCCAAGGCATAAGGTTTTATACCATGGGAGGATGTAAATCATGCTTCACACCTGGCCCTGTCTGTTTATTAGGAGTCATTTGCAAAGGACTCTGCTTACCCTTGCATTCTGTAGTTAATAGCATTTTCCTTCCCGAAACAAATTTCCTCTAAAGCTGAGATTGTAGAGTTACCATGAGCCTTATTTATGAGTACAGCTCAGAGACAAAGCCTGATCCAAGGAACTGATGCTGGAAAGTCTTATTAGCACAATGCTAAATGAACTTAGAGACCTTCACCCCCACCCCAAAAGAGCACTTTTCAGAAGCTACAGGGAGTCTATGGAACAGGAAAGCAGGCACTATCTTAGCATGGGGTAAATGGATGACATCAGTTTTTGTGCCTGAGGCTACTTCTTCCTATTTTCCATTGTTTTCCTCTCCAGCCTGTGATAGACATGTAACCCGACTGATAAAACAATAGGAGAGGTAGATTCTCAAAGAGGATTATAAAGAGTGTGTGTGTGTGTGTGTGTGTAGGGGGACATAGGTATGTGCTGGAGAACAGTGGTGGTGAGTAGGGGCAGACCGTCTTGAGAATTAGCCCTTAGAACTAATCCAGCCAAGTTTCATCATTGAGAGAAGAGGAAACTGAGGTCTTAAGTGGGCCCTGACTTATATACGGGCATCCACTCACCAGGAGCAGAGCCAGAGCTAGAATCAGGGTCTTTCATCTGTGGAATTGATTACTCCTTCTGGGAATTGTGCTACGATAATATTTAAAAGATCAAGTCTACTTCAAGCTCAGTCCAGAGAGATAAAAAAAAAATGGGGGGGAGCGGCGCCTGGGTGGCTCAGTTGGTTAAGCATCTGCCTTCGGCTCAGGTCATGATCCCGGGGTCCTGGGATCCAGCCCCGCATCCAGCTCCCTGCTCAGTGGGGAAGTCTGCCTCTCCCTCTGCTGCTCCCCCTGCTTGTGCTCTCTCCCTCTCTCTCTCTCAAATAAATAAATAAAATCTTAAAAAAAAAAAATTGGGCACTTACCAGAATCTAGTAGATGAGTATGGCAAGAGGGTGGACATTCTCAATAATATCACTACCTCAAATTCTTCCCAAATCGAGGCGTGTATTAGTATCCCTAAGTAGCAGAGGGTCAATGTTTTTCCGAGGTTATACCAAGTTACTATGACCAGGTCTTATAAATCCAAGCACAGTGCTTATATCACTAAAATATTGCCTCTGTATTGTACAAGCTCTACTAGGGAAATAAGAAAGTCTGTTTGGGTCACTGTTGTTTCTACCATATCAAAAATTATTATCGTGGTCCTAGCTCTGTCTTTCGTAGACCACATCATAGTGCCACTTCTATGTGGTTTGTGTGCTTATTTAACCAACATCTGACTCCCTCAATGTAGAGTAAATGTTTTGAGTCCATGGATTGAATTTGTTTCCCTTCATTGTGTTTCTAACTCCTAGCAGTATGCTTGATTGATTGTATGCGCGCAATGTAATTCGGTGAGATGAATATGGAATAGGGTGTTAAAAAGAGCATCAAATTTCAAGACAGAAAGTCTGTATTTTAAATCTAGCTTTAACAGTAGTTATAGGTCCTTGGGTTAGTCAATTAACACCTCAACATTCAGCTTTTTCATCTGTAAAATCAAGCAGGGGCAGCCAGTCAACAAATACTTTTCAGCCCCAACTTCCATGAACCAGGTCCTGTGCTAGGAGCTAGAGACAGTACTTCACAAAGACAGAACTTGCCCTTGGCCTCAAGGAACTTAGCCTTCATGGTTATTTTGCATGATGGCTGTGAAAATCTAATGATACCATTCATTCATTCGACAAGTTACTGAGTACCCACCATGTTCTTGGCATTGCTCTGGGCACTGGCTAGATAGTAAGGAGCACAACCAAGTCCTTGATCTCAAAGGATTTATATTTTAATGGGAGAAGCAAGCAGGCAGGCATGTATTTCAAAGCAAAAACAACTTAGGAAGTGGCCAAGGGTATTCTTGAGTCATTGTGGCTGAGACTTTCTGGGAGCTGGAATTTGTCTGAAACCTTTGGAATCCAAGAGCTTTTATGTTTCTTTAAATCCAGACATAGGTGAGTTTTATCATCTCCATGGTCAGTAAAAGAGAGAAGAATATGTGTGCGTGCATGTGTTTTGGTCTCACCTGGATAGAGTCTTTTGGTCTTGTCTGGATAATGAGAGCAGATTTTCAGCAGTGGGGTGCTTTTTGCTTGTGCATAATCAAGTTTTCTGGGAATTCAGCCTTTTGTTCCTGGGGTTCTGACTTTTATCTGACTTCTATGTATATCTCAGTCTCAGACCTACAGAAAAACCAAATGAGATAAGAAAGACCCAGTGCCGGAATTACCAAACAATTCCCTATCTTTCATATCATTCTGTAATAGTGTCTGTGTATCCTGTCTATTCAGAGGTTTTTTGGCATCCCAAATTATCAAATGTTTTTGTTTTCACTAGCTCCATGGTAAATTTGGCTTAATATTCTCACTCTTGACTTAAGAATACATCAGTATATAACACTGTCAATTATACTTCGATAATAAATAATTTAAAAAGTAAATCAATAAATAAAACCTTATGATTGAAAGATATTTGGTTAATGGGCATATTTTTCCTTTGTATTGAGATAATTCAAGCAGAACTTCTTAATAACCAGTTATAGTCAAGGAGAGTTGATTTCTTCTGTATCTTCTTAGAATAAGAAGTGGTGTCTCTTCTTCCAGCAAATAATCTTAAATTTTTTTCCTTAAAGTTGTGCATGAGACTTTTGTGTGGGCTCTCCATTTGGCAAGACAAATAGTCCTGTCCACAAAGGGCAATGCAAAATTAAACTAACCATACAAATATGTGAAACACCCTTCAAGAAACCCAATAATATAATTCTATCCCCAAGGATTTAGAGGCAGACACATGGAGTCATATAAACATCCTTGGAAGATGAGTAAAGGAGAGATTTTCATTTCCACCCTTGGTGACAATGCTCAACTTAAACCAAAACTGTGTCAAAATATTCTAGAAAAGCTATATTCCAAGGCACTTTATTTATTTATTTTAGAGAGAGAGAGTGAGCACAAGCAGGGGCAGAGGGAGAGGGTGAGAGAGAATCGTCAAGGAGACTCCCTGCTGAGTGCAGAGCCTGACATGAGGCTCGATCCCAGGACCCTGAAATCATGATCTGAGCCAAAATCAAGGGTAGGACACTTAACCAACTGAGCCACCCAGGCACCATTAAAGGCACATTTTTTTCCTAACTTGTGTTATGTACATTAGCTCTTTAGTGAGAATATCTATTTAACCAAATTTTGACTGCTAAGCCAAATGAAGGAAGATCTCAATGAATTCATAGCAGATGCTTCCCAAGAACAGTGGGCAAACCATTTTCCAATTCTAGTTTAAAAGAGTTAATGTTTATCATTTAAGGTAATGTTAAAACAATTCTAGTGATAAAATTAGTTTGCTCATCCTTTGCGAAGTGACCATACAGCTTTCATGAATAGAATCACTGGACTTTAGCGAGAACTTCAAGTCTTCAGATTTGCGGCACAACTCTAGGATCATAAAGGCTGTTGGAACATAGCCTAGTCTCCATTCATCGTCAATAGAGAGTTCTTCCTACAGATTCCTAAATCCACAATTAATACGACCATTTTAAGCTCAAGACTAACTTGGTACTTAATATGCTCCTTTTCTTTTTTTGAAGAATAAGTTATTTCCAAAAAGATATTTGAAATTAATAAGACTTTATGTGCTTGACCCGAGCTTTATTTGACCTGTCTTGATAATTTTTCCAGAACATTTTTAGCTTGATCGTCTTCATTATACTAAAAGAAAACTGATTCACCAATTGTGCAGAAATAAGGGAGGGGAGATAAGAATAATTTCTGCTGGTCTTTAATATGTTTTTCACCAGAAGGCATTTATGAGAAAAAGACTATAAACTCTTTAGCCTCTAGTATATGACTCAAAGAGGAGACCTTTCCTCTTACTATTATAATTTCTGTGCTCTAGTCATTTATATGAACAGAGTAGCAGCAAAATTAAAGGTCAAAATAATTCCAATAAGAACTTACTACATTTCACAAAAGAATATCCAATTTAAAACTAGGTTTTGTTGGGGCATCTGGCTGGCTCAGTCAGAGGAATATGTGACTCTTGATCCCAGGGTCGTGAGTTGGAGCCCCACGTGGGGTGTAGAGGTCACTTAAGTAAATACAACTTTAAAAAAACAAATAAAACTAATTATATAAATTACTTATATAAAGTAGCACAAGTTAATCTCAGTTAATACGTCAATTAATTAATTATATCAATCAACACATGCTAGCTACTGAAAATACACAGAGAAAAATGACACAGTCCTTGGCCTTGTGGAAGTACACTCAGATATGTTATGACATTGGTAAGAACCAAGTGAAATTTTGGGAATAGCATAAGAAATGAGAAGGAAAACAACAGAATTCTGAGGAAGTGTTGTTTGAAGAAACTAGTAATAGGGTCATCCTTAGTTGGAGATTTTAAGGAAGTTCCTCTAGGTTTATCCCACTTGTGGCCACTTACCACCATAGGATTGGTGAAGAGTCTGGGCTAGAACTCAGAAATCCCAAACAATGGCCTTGGCTCCACTGGCAACTGGCTCTTTGCCCCTGGGAAAAATTCCTGACTCTGCTTTACCACCTTTGTGAGTTGCTGGGGAGGTCAAGTGAGAAAACCTGCAGGCACAGTCCTTCCTCTTCTTTTCTTCATCCAGTCTTCACTTCCTGTTTCGCTGTGGATGTGATTTTTATGCTGGCTCCTTCACTGTGTGTCGAGGAAGAGCGGCTGAAACTGCGTCTCCCCTGCTTCTCCTGGATTCCTGGTGCGCAGTTAGCATCCTGAACATTCCCATCAGATCTGATGCTTATTTCAGGATGCTTTTCACTGCCAGACGGTAAGCTCAGTCAGGGAATGAAGCACGTCTATCTCTATCCCTAGTGCCTGATCCAGAGTGGATCCCTCATAGGAATGTGTTTGGCTGCTTAGCTGAATGGATGATACATGGAATAATAGCAGAAGACATTTTAGGGACAATCACTCTTGGACACTGACTGTTTCTGCAGGGAAGTGGAACACTGCAGCAGGAGAGTGACCCTCATTCTTGTGTGAGACACTTTATGTTCAAATGGCTGAGTCAGGCTAGGGAAAGCAGGAAGGTCCGGGAGAGAAAGAGGGGTCAATGGATCATTTCTGTACCTGGCACTGCATTCATAATTGCATGCAATCCTTACAAACCCCAAGAGCTAGGTATTAGCTCACTTGGATGGCTGAGAAATTTCAGGCCTTTGAGAAATTAAATAATTTGCACAAACACACGTGACAGTGATTTGCGAGATTTGACACCAGGGCTGTGCCTGGTGTCTTTCCTGAACTATGTAACTGTGAGATTAAAAAAGATGAACTGATATTTAATGCAGTATTATTTGTCACTTTTTCCTGGCCATAGGGAGGGCCATAATGCATGCTGATTACATTTCAGCAGATGTGGTTGATTGCCTCCCTAAAGCAATTTATTACGTTTGTTTTTTTTTCTCCCCTGTCTCTTCTCTTTCTCTGTCTGATAATACTGTTAGCTGGGATAATGAATTAGCTACGAGAGCAAATTAATAGTGCATTAAATGTTGTGAGGATTTCTACAGAAAATAAATCCACTTAACTTTGTTTAACATGATTTCCAAACTAATTAGACCACAAATTATTTTTTTAATGAAGAATTTACTAGTATTTCAGAAGACACTAGTCCCTTCTAGACACTTTTTTTTCAGACCAGATTTGATCAACTTCATGCTTGATTTATGACAACGAAATTGTCTTTTTAGTCTAAATATCAAAACCTGAAACGTTTTCACATAGCATCGCAAAAAACAAAAAATTAACAAAAAAACCCTTTGCTCGTAGTGTACAATTTTGACCCTGGCCAACAAATAGAGCAAAGGTAGATATGCATGACATGTTGAGTGTTTATTTTCAGTCCTCTTCCCAGCTCTATTCATCTGGAGAACAAAAGTGGAGAAACTGATCAGAAGAGGGACCAACAACCTCTCCTGGACCCCTTGTCACCTTACTGAACAAAGAATGAGCCACTGACTTCTCTCAGTTCCCCCACCACCCCTCTTCCTCATCATGAAGGACTCATCATATCCAAGCAGGTTTCTAGTCAATTCCTCAGGCAGATGAGCAAATGTCAGGGGGATGCCAATAGTTGGCGGGGACAATGGTCTGTGAGGCTTCTCCCTGGGAGTGGTTTACTAGAAGTTTTATCCACCCAACTGGGGGAGTTGTTTCACGTGAACCAATAGTCACAAACTTCCATTGTTTTTGCCCGGGTTGGACCTCTCCCTCACTATCTCTATCTTCTGGACTCCTTACCTTGAAAGTGAGACAGCACATATTATTATAGGTTGTTTTCCTCCAGGCACTAGCCTAGCCCGATCTATGCTTAACAAGTTTATTTAATGCACTTTTATTTATAGTCACCAGCTAAGCAAATAACTTTCAAAATGATCATTTTCACACAGGCCGGTTCATACTCCAAAGCAATATTTCTAGAACATCCATTCCTGAACTGCAAGTAGAATCACTGCAAAGTCTTATGGGTAAGAAAAAATGGAGTGGGGGTTGGGAGAGTTCTCTTCGAGTTAAGGTTAGTCCCAGAGTTGAAGGTCCACAACCACAGGAATCTCTAAGATGTAAACAGTGGATGGTTATTTTATTTAGCTAAAGTACAGCCTGAAAGGGACACTGTAGACTGTAAACAGATCTTTAATAGTTAAAAAAAAGTGTTCCCAGTACTCCATCCAAAGACTTGCTTTCCAGCAAGTTCTCTTCTCACGGCCATAAGGAAAAAAATTCTAGGTTGTATGATCTATGAATTTCATGTAGTTTAAACCCTGAGTAAAGGCATCCACTTGATTTGCAGTCTTAAACTTATTGTAAGTCAGCTGCTTAAATGGGTGAACAATTTGAAACTCGGATGACTGTTTAAAATCAGGCAAGCTCCTCTATATTCATTTGTATCATGTGATTAAAGCCACTTAATTAAGAAAAAGAATATTTTGTAATCCAGTTTTATCATCATAGATACTCCATTGATTATCACACTCCTACCTTAGTGACGCAGAGGCTAAGGGAGAAATAGTCACTAAGCAAAATGGCATGTTTCTTTATGAACAAGAAACTAGCAAACATATTTTCAATATTGTTCTTTGCTTTTCTACAGAGCAATAGTGGAAAAGTTATAGTTCCTTTTTCATTTTTTGGAATGGAATTTATATGTGATGAATCAGCCTATTACTAAGGTTTCATAGAAGTTTTGGATGGAATGCAGGGAAATTCTGATAGGAGATGATTTTTTAACTTACCAGTAGTGTTACTTTACTTTTCTGGCAAACTTAACCTCATTTATATAGAGACATGCCAAATGCTACTCTTTTACGGAACTTAAGACAGTTACATCAATGGCTCAATGACTATAACACCCTTTGCACCTGCTTCATTGCATTTTTTATTTCTTCCAGTTGTATTCAAACCACTCTCACAAATAGCTTGCTTCTTGGGTGCTGTTCCGCAAAGAGCCCCAAACACAATATTTTGAATATCTTCTTTTTTTAATCATTTGAAAATTGTTTAAGTACATTTTCTTTTCAATAATGGGAGATGATTATAGCTGGGATGTTTTACAGTATTTTTATGATTGATAACACCTAGAGTTCTTAAGTTTGTCATACCTTGTTTGTGATGACTTCTTTATGGAAAACATTTTGCTGAGCTGAGAATATCTGAAGCAAAGCAGAAAAATAAACCCATCAAATACCCTGTCATTGAAAAGATGATAACAGATGTTTCTCATCCCTGGATAGCTCTGGGAAGGCAAACTGAAGGGTTTCCCATGTTTCCCAGATGCTGCGTGATATGTCTAGGATCCCAGTATTCATCCAAACGAGGACACATTGAGATTAGCAAATAGGAATTCCCCAGCTGAGAGACTCAGGGTAGGAGAATAAGGCTAATCAGGGAAAAGGGGATTCTAAGATATCCATGGGATGTTTTGTGTTTGAATTTAGGTCACTCTTTCTACATTTTTCAGAGTGGCCAATAAAGGAGCCAGCAGAATTCTTCAGCTGCTCTTAATTTTCTCTTTTCCTTTAAAATTTTTCTTATTATTTTAGATATGATAAGAAAATATCTGAGGGAACAAGGGGTGATATCCAAAATTAAGGGGCTGGCTTACTCAGAATTCTTAGTCTTTCTTACCAATGTTACATCCCCACTCAATCCCAATAAATATTACATCTGTATACATGAAGATTGCAAATATAAATACAAAAAAATGTTGGCCTCTCAACTCTTCACTGTGCTTATGTTGGTGAGTGATTCCTCCTTGTGTGAATGTCCCCATGTATATGAAGAGACGACATTATTGAGTCTTGTGTAGGCCTCTGTTCTTCTTAATCCTTTTATTCACTAAACCATTCAACCATCACAAGTGCTCTATGAGATAGACACTGTTAATTTTTCCATCACACAAACGAAGAATTTAGGCTATAGAGGTTAAGCTACTTATCCACTCACACAGCTAATACATGGAGGCATCAAGTTTTGAAACCAAGCAGTCTAATCTTAGGGGCCAGGCTCTGGAGCTCTCTGCTGTCCTGTCTGATTCTGGATTGATAATATACCTTCACAGCTTATGTTTTCTGTGACATTGAATCAAAATAGAAATAAATTCCTTGCAAGTACATGCANCTGTCTGATTCTGGATTGATAATATACCTTCACAGCTTATGTTTTCTGTGACATTGAATCAAAATAGAAATACATTCCTTGCAAGTACAAGAGGCAGAGAATGGCTTTCCCAGGACCTAGATTCTCTCNTACATGCATGCCATGAGTGAATTCAGTCATCTTAACCATAATAGAAAATACTCTTCTAAACCCTGGATTCATCATCTGTGAAACTGGTGTGGGGGAAGGAGACTAAAAAAACATGTAAGTTTCTTTAGCTCTCTGATTCTAAGATTCTTGGCTCATGTATTGCGGAACACGTAGATAACTTTATGTGCTGATGGTTATCCATAAACACCTTTTAATTACTATGTGGAGACCACATCTGTAAGTTACCACTGCAGGAGAAGAATGGTAGATAGAAGACTGGTTGTCATGTTTGGTTCAGCCTTTTACATCATCATCTGCACAAAATAAAAAAAAAATTGAAAATGAGTATTAAAACCCATTACGTCATTCTTCAAGGAAATTTGTATCATTGATGTAATCTAAAAAGAACTCTCCCAAACACAAGGTTGTCATAGAGATTACATCCTCCAAACAACCACTTCTCAGCTACTGTTGTCAAGAGCTGTGATTTTGGATTTATCTCACTTGAGGGTCTTGGTTAAATTCCAAAGAGCAACTGAGAAATATTATTCTCTTGTGGAAGTACTTAGAATTGCCTTCCTTGGAGAACTTTACAATCAGGTCTGTAAAAATCTGCTTTTCTGTTAATTATAGTGCAGGTGATAGATTATAATTTTTATTCAATGGTCCCCACCTGAAGCTGAAGTGGTTAGAAGAAAAAATAACACAATAGCACAATGAAATTATGGATGTGGTTATGTTGACTCACAGTCGAAATAATTCACAAAACCCGCATATGCGAAAGGGAACTTTTCTTACTTGAACTTATGAGCCTCCATTTCTGGTCCTTCACAGAATAACTGGTTTATTTTTTTTAATGCATTAGTTCAATCCAGTGCTTTTTGTATAAATTCAAGATTAATTCCTCAGGTTCACTCCAGTTGAAAGCTTTCCCTTAGATATTCCTTTTCTTCCACTTGACCTCAATCTTAAATTCTCAAGACTGAAGCAGAGGGAAAGAGAAGGGAGTCTCTCATGTAAGCAGGGGGCAATTTCTTCATGACAGGCCATACACTGATATACTGAAGGTGGGATTCAATTTCTACTCTTGTCCACTTCATGTTAGGGATGAGGAGACCCATGGTTGCTCTGCCTGGCTATGTTGAGAGGCTGCTTCAGTTTTGACAGAGCATTCTCAACCTTGATTCTCCTCAGACTTTTCAGCTATGAAACCAACTAATACTCTCCTCACCTCTTCTGCCCATGTTTCAGGGTCTGTGACCCATGACTTATTGTCAACTGATATACGCTTACGTTGTTGTCAAGCTGGCTCTGAATCTCCTCTACTGACAGGATGGGTTGTGGGTATTGGAGGTATTACTAGATGGACCATGCTACCTTCTCTTTTTTACCCTCTCTCATGTCCTGGAGTCCCAGGACACACCTTCATCAGACTCAATCTGTGAAAAATCTTAGCCTCTTCTACCTTGCGGGTCCTTCCCACCGGAAGGGGATACCTGTTAGGTGCTCCTCCACTGCCTTCCTCCCTGAGAATCTCATCTTCCAAAAATCTCCTTTTATGAATTAAGTGTTCTTCCTCTAACTCAGAGTCATATGTAGTTCATCCGGGGCAGGGAGTGACAGGAAGTGATGGGATGGAGGGAGGAGGAATGTGAAGAGCCAGCTCTCCTGGTCTGTCATAGTGTTTTTATTTTTTTTCCAAGGAATCCATCAAATTTATGATAGCTGAAAAAGAAAGCACCATTTGGAGCTTGAAGTTATCAGATGGCACAACACAGACTGCTGTATGGGAATGATTCTTCCACACCCCTGATGTTTCCTACCACTTGGAGGAAGCTCTCCTAGTGTAACATTCCTGGTCTCTCTTGCCTTCTTATCTACTGCTCTGTAGGGGAGGAGGAGAGACTTTCTTACTGGTAAGTTAAGGAAAAGTGGAGTGGGCATACTCAGCTCACTTCCCCCTTTTCCTTTTCCTTGGAGGTAGCCTGCCTACAGAGAACAAGAGTTACTTTTTGTTCCCTGCCTGCTCCCAGAGATGAAGTTATGGTTTTCCAGAATGTTCTGTATCTGGATGAGGATGCCTGCCTTAATTCTGGGCTCAGTACTGGTAAGTCCACTTTCCCAAATATATTAGCCACTGCCTCCCATATCAGTTTTACCAGTAATAAAGGCCATCTTTGCCATCCCATTGCCTTATTCTTGTTTGTTAGTTCACTGAGACCTTGGTCAATGAAGAGATTTATTACTGGCTCTAATTTTAACAAATATTTTATATACCATCTTTTCACTCTCTTAATGTTCTTCTCCCTAGTTCTGCCCCCCACCCCACTGCAAATCTGACCAAGAGTGTAAAGCATTCGCGTCAAATTCTGGCTGTGCCACGTACAAATAATGTAACCCCAGCCAACTTATTTGCTCTCAGCACCCAGGCTACTTCTTCTAAAGACTGTTTATAGCTAGATAGATTTATGAGGGCATCCAATTCAAGAGCTTTTGTTTCTTTACAGATGTATTTCCTCATTTTTTAAAGGACTGGAATGTGGAGTTATAATGTTCCAACATCACATTTCTCAGCCAGAAACCAGGAAGAGGAAAAAAAAACAACAACACAAAAACGAGTAAGTTGTCTGAGGACTCTATCCAAATTCTTGCTGCACTTTGGAAACCTAAATATTCTTCCTCCTTCTCAGTCTGAGCAGAGACTGTGAGGACAGAAGAGGTTTTTATACAAAAAATAGAGCTAGAATTTGGGTCACCATGAACGAAAAGGCTGCGTATGTGTGCTGAGCAATGCTGTACCCTGATTTATGTGGGGGGATCCGTGTCTCTTTCCTAATAGACAAGCACAAACTAATCACCAGGACAGAGGGGGAAAAAAGTGGTCAGAATGTTCTGGATAAAAGGCAACTTGGAAGAGACAAGGAAAATTTGTTATTGAGAAATTCTCTATAACTTCAGGTAAATAATCTGATACTGTATTAGCTACCTAACTTCTTTAGAATAAATTATTCAAATGGCCTCAAGAGTTCTTTATCAGCAGGCTAGTCTGGACAATGAATTATCTGGGCAGCAATTTCCTTTCTGCTTGAGGGAAATATAGTCAACTGAATTAGCCTAGTCTACTTTCATGTATATATTTTGATACAACTAATCTGAGTTAAAAAGTTTACATAGAAAATTAAAAAATAGAAATTAAGAAGCACTAGTCATCTTTCTCATCCTCCTCCTACCATCCCTCTATAACTACTGCTTATACTCTGTTCACTTTGCTACTGACTTTGTGTGTATACACACACAAATCCATATGAAAATGTATACGCAAACACACACAAGGTTATTCTATAGTTACTAGAGTACAATCATAAACGCACTGCCCTGTAACCTGCTTTTTCACTTAACAATATTGAAACCACTTTTACTATCATTTCATTTTGATTTATATCATTACTTTCATAATGGCATTGTTTCCTTTCTTGAATGTACCATAATCTATTTGACCCATCTTTTATTAATTGACGCTTAGATTGTTTTTAATTTTCACTGGAATGAAGAATGCTGAGTTGTAATCTTTTTATACACATCTTCACGTAAAGACTTGTCTAACTCATTGTTGGAATTACATTCTTAGAAGTAGAACTAATGGATGGAAGGGAATGCATATGTTTAGAGCTCCTCATACCTGTTGCCAAATAGCCGTCTGGAGAGATTGTACTTATTACTACTTTTAACAGGGAATGTGAGAGCAGCCCTGTCTTCCAGTTCCTTGCCAGCACTGGATTTTCTCCTTATTTTTAAATGCCTTACTGTCTAATACATCCCTTCTTTAGTCTTCAAACAAAATCCAGCAAGTGACCACTATAATCTAAACTCTAACTTGGGGAACTCACAAAGTGTGCCGTAAGAATGGTTTCGGAGGAGTTAAAAAAGGGGTGAGTATGCAAACTTGCACCAAAATCTGCTGGATTAGTGAGATTTTACAACGAATTCTCTTGAGTGAATTCCCCAGCAGGAAATTCTGTCTTAGACCACAGGAATATTCTGAATTTGGGCTATTGATCACGATATTAGTTCAGCATGCTAAAGGAAAGCAGAACAAAGCTAATGAGCCTAAATATTTCACGACCTCCATGGCAACTTCTAATAAAAGGTTTATATTTGTTTGAATGCCACATATAAAATTTGTGATTAGAAATAAATTAGTCATGAATTCACTATCTCAATATTGTGGAGGGAGATTTGGACTCAGAATTGGAACACCTTTATCACTACTTTGCTGATTCGAGTGACGAAATGGCATTTGACATTTAAGCAATGAAACTAGATTTAAAGTGCCATTAAGATGTGGTCATTGTTAATCCAGTGCCAGCATACTGGCGATATGATTTGGACTCGGATCCACTCATGTATGTAACTGGCTGATAGTTAGGTGATACCATTCAAAGATGAGTGAGTTATTTGAAACCTACGTTTCCTGGAAGATGAGTAAAAAAAAAAATACGTGTTCGCAGATATTTATAGTGCGTTAATCTTATGAAAACATGCAGTTTGATCATTTACATCAGTCAGGTCTCTTCTAACATCACAAAAGATGCCTTTACACACTTTAATCTCTTAACAAATCACTTCATTGAAATAATATGTTTTTGCTTTCAAATTTGATGCAGCATGCTATAGAATCTTATGAAGACAGACATCCTAAGTGGTCACGCTTAGTTATTCTGTATTTCTTTCCATAATGTAAGTGGCCCAAAATCATTGTAGCAGCAAGCACACAGGAGAGGCTGGAGGTGGAGGCATGCTGTGCTGGGAACGCCTGCCCGGCCACGTGAGAGGGCAGCTTACAATTTGGAAAACAGTGATGCCGTCCCTGCTTCCAAGTCCGCGTATGAGAAAATAAATCATTAATTTCGAGTTGCAAACAGCATAAGGAACCTCCTCTCTGGCTCTCAGGGTTTAAAGGAAAACACACAATGGTTGTGTAGTGACCTGTCGGCTGAAGTACATTTTTTCATTTATCAAATCATTAGTCATAGCGGTGGAGAGAGCTTGGACTGTTCGGATTCTTAGGTCATCCAGTTTCCCCTCCCTGTTCCTCCTGACATTTACAAACCACCCCCACCCCGTTCTATCGAACTGCCCCGTTCCCTGAAATGCCGACTTGAGGGGTCTGGCTGCTGCCTGGTATTAGTTGCCCTGCCTCATGGATCCTTGTTCCCTTGATTTCTGATGACCCTGCCAGACTTGAATGATAAATTCCCACGTTCAGAGCCGTTGCTCCAATGTGCATAGAACAATCAGAATTAGATCCGTTAAGGAAAACAATCACCTAAAATCACTCCTGACTTTATTTCTGGATATAATTTTCACCGTGGTTATGAAGGGAGATTCTGCATTTCTGCCCCTTTCTTGTGGCAGATTGATTACAACAGTGGCCTCCGACGTTCATATCCCCCTGTATCCATACCCACTGCAGTGAGATGTCGGATCTCCTCCTTTCGTAGGTGGAATTGAGATGGAAGAAAACACTCAAGTGAGGGTTTGTATATCACAAGGGGAGGGGCAAAATTTCTGAGCAAGAATTTTAAAAGGAAATGAATAAAGGTATAAAGGAAAGGTGACATGAGGAACAAAGATGGATTTAAAAACAGTTTCGACCATGTCACTCCACTACTCACCAATTTTCCATAGCTCCACCATCTTGGATGGGTTTGGAGGCTGCTGAGGGTGGCTGCTATGGATGACAGGAGTGGTAGAGGGAATTGAAATTAAGATTCAACAAAAATCAAAGATGTCTTTCCAACAGAAACATTCCCTTGCAGTAATTCTGTCATGTGGGCATGACTATCTGATTGTACAGACAAAAAACTTACAAATGGGCCAAGTGATTTGGTCATTGGGCTAGTTCATGATGGTGTGGTGATTTGAATTTGGTGTCCTGATTCCAAGCGCTTCTTTAATTTCATGACAACAAAGTTGTGTTGCAGCTTCGATGAGTTACTATGTTCTTGCTGGGGTGTCACTGAGTCATTGAGATAGACTACGTACTGGGTATTGTGGTATTATAGTAACAACCAGAAGGCATGTGCCCTGCCCTCACTCTTATATAATGGAAAGAAAGTGTAACTAGGATTAAAAAGAAAAACAAAAAACACTGGGGTTTGAGTCCTGGATCTATATCTTACCTTCTATTTGATCTCTCCCCAAAACAATGTTGCTGGTAAAATAGAGATGATCCCTTTGTTATATAACTCTTGGTGTAGTTCAAAAGTCAAAAGAAATCAGGTAAACTAATTAAGGTACTAACTGATAAAGCACTGCACATAAATTAATTGAACGTTGCCTAGTGGTTTCCTTTATCTGCTATGAACTTTCCTATTCTATGAAGCTTTCTTGAACTCTGCTTCTCCCAGCCACACATTTACCAACTCCAGGTAGTACCAACCAGTCTTCCCTTATTGCCTTTGCTGTACCCGGAACCTCTTTGAATCACAACACCTTAAATTCTTGGTCCAGTTATATTCAGGGGAGGGGATGGAGCCAATACATTCCCTCTGCACTTAGTGCAACATTTAGAAAATAACAAATATTCAATAAATGTTGTGGCACAAATGCATGGATGTGTATGATGTAAAGTATACTATTACTATTTTGTATTGCTCTGTTGAAACTTTCAAGGAAAGGGCAGTTATGGGTCCCTGGAAATCTGATATAAATTTTAAAATCAGGAAACTGAATTTCATATAAATTGAGCCCTTCTATTGCCTACAGGTATGAGATTGTAAATAGTATTTATCTTGCAATGTAATAATTTCAAATTTCTTTGTGTGTCTGGGAAGAAAATTTTCAGTGTTAATTAAGCTGAGAGACTTACCCCCCCCCCAAAATAACAAAGCACCTCAAATGAGTGTTTTTAAGCACAATCACTCTGTAAAATGGTTTAAAACTCGGCTAATGATATCTCCAAACCTTAGCTAATTTTTTTTTTAGGTGCTATTTGAAGATTAAGATTAGAGGCTACGAAGGCAACTGTCAACTTCCCCCTCTCCTTAGTGCGGGGACAAACTTCATGTCCGGAATTCAGTGGCTCAGGGCATCAGCTGTAGCAGATTCCTTAAGCGTTGTGATTGATCAAAATAAGAAGCCACCACAGAGTTGCCACTCGTGGGTAAAACTTGTCAACCTGCCAAGAGCGGCCGCTGGAAAATAGCCCAGGGCAGCCGCGGGCTCTGGCAGCCCGTAAGCTCCATCTGGGGCTGCAGCCTCAGAACCTTGCACAGTCATTAAAAATTATGATTCTGTTTTCCTCTGGAAATACTCCTGAGATCTACACCTCGAGCAGCTCTATCCGGGGTCCCATGAATAGTCCCATCCCGTCCTTGGGAATCTAGGAGACGCTAGACCGCAGGCAGCCTCCTGCAATGGGCGAGCCTTGTTACCTCATTGGACAGAGACGGGCCCGTTAGGTCCTTACATCGCTAGGTTGCTGGCTGAAAGAGGTTGGGGAGCACTAGGGAGCACAGGAGGGACAAGTCCTGATTTTGCCTCTTTTCAGGAAAGGAGGTGGCTTGCCTCCAGCTAAGTGCACGGGACCGTGGAGGCAGCCAGGCTTGTGTTCAAATCCCAGCTCTGCCACCCCAGCTGGATGGGCTTCACTTGCCCTTTCAGGGATCCGTGTCCTCATGTCTGAAATAAGGAGCACAGATTCTGACCATTAGAGAGGTACCGTGGGAATTGAGTGTGGTATTGTTCTCAGTAAAGCTCTTAGCTCAGTGTCTAGCATACAGGAAGTACAGAGTGAAAAAGCAGAAGTGAGGGAGAACGGGACATTTAGGTGAATGAGTAGGACTTGTGTCCCAGGCATGGGACATCCCCCCCCACCCGTACACGTTGTCAGCCACAACCAACATGCTCATGGTGGGTGCCATCTTGGGCATCCTTAAACGCATCAAGGCAGGCTTGTTCCTCCAAAAACTGCAAGGAAATATCTGAGGGGAGGTGGTACAGGAAGGGATATTGAGAGAGAAGAAAAGTATGGGACTGGATATCAAGTCTACTGGATACTAACCAGGATTCAACCATGAAACATCTTGTCAATCTGGAGAAGCTAATTAATTTCTGGGCTTGGGTTTCCACCTCTGTCAGTGAAGAGTCTGGGATAGTTGACTGATTTTCAGATCATATGTTTTGGAGCTGGAGGATTGCACGACTGGGTGGCGGTCTCCAGTGGGAGGAGGGGGAGTGAGCAAACAGAATAGTTGGAGATTTGCTCTTCACAGGAGATCAGGGAAAGTCAGCTTCGCTCTGATCTCTTTGAAGTATTGGTTATTCCCATGATGTTTCCTTGAAAAATGAGTCCTGTCCTTTAAACAATGTTTGAATAGCACTGGACTAATCAATTTTTTTTCTAGTTGAAAAAAAAAAAGAAATCTTTAATCAGAAACAGCTACATAATTTGTGGGGCCCAGTTCAAAATGAAAATATGGAACCCCTTGCTCAAAAAGCAGTACAAAGCTTTCCCCCATGTCCTTTGTTGCCATTCTCTCTGTCTTTCTGACGGTGGTTTTAATTTTCTATTGAAGCACATGGTCCCTTGGGCACAGGGACATTTGAGGGTGAGTCAGACCCTCGCAGGCCCTCAGGGGCCCACCCTACACTTCGGCACACAGAGCACGTGCACCTGATCCCACGGCTTGCAGCACAGACGCCCAGGCCCCCAGGTGGACGTCGGCAGTGATTGCTGAGGGGAGGAGAGGAGCAGGTAGGTGGCTAAGAACCTATCCTGGGGAGGCAGGAAGGCAGAGATGGAGGCAGAAGGAGGCGGTCTGCTTGGGTGGCGAGGCTGTAGGCCCCTGGCTCGTGCTGCACTGTCCTGTCTGACTTGACCTACAAAACTCCAATTCAAAGAGACAATTAACAACTTCAAGATGGTGACCTCAGAGCATTAAACCTCAAGGAGGGGTCTTCTGAGTGTGGGTTCTGGTGAAAATTGCGTAGCTTGCACATCCATGGAATTGACTCTGGTTTTAATATTGATAATGTGAATAACTGAATATTAAATCTCAAACTAATTGTTCTAATCTGGTGACTTTAGTCAATTTTTGCAAATGATTCGACTACAGATGCAGACATATTGGCGTTTCTGAATATCAGTTGAGTATTATCAGTTGGGAAGAAGAGAGCAAAACAGAACGAAAGAAAAAGATTCAACCAAAAAAGAAAAATACCCAACTCGGAGAGCACGTATTGCACGGAGCACAGGGTGTTATACGCAAACAATGAAGCATGGAACACGACATCAAAAACTAATGATGTACTGTATGGTGACTAACATAACATAATAAAAAATTTAAAAAAATAAAATCAAGCACCTCATAACTGGAAAAAAAGAAATTAAAGACTTGTACTTCTAACAACACACACACAATCCCCAACTGTTTTTTTTTTTTAAGATTTTATTTATTTATTTGACAGAGAGAGAGAGAGAGAGAGACAGCCAGCGAGAGAGGGAACACAAGTGGGGGGAGTGGGAGAGGAGGAAGCAGGCTCCCAGTGGAGCAGGGAGCCTGATGTGGGGCTCGATCCCAGGACCCTGGGATCACACCCTGAGCCGAAGGCAGACGCTTAATGACTGAGCCACCCAGGCATCCCCAAATCCCCAACTCTTAACAGTGAAAACAGCTGCTATTGTCTGAAAAACCACTTAAAGTTTTCATGAAGATTAACATGGCCCAACACCCCCATTCTGGATTCTGTAATTCTCTTTGGTTCTCCCTACAAAAGTTTTTATCCCTTTTACTTCTTTCTTCAAAATTGTCTCCGCTAACTCCCTCGCACTGTTTTCCTTGCTCCTGTAGGCTTCTGCTAGCTGGCTACCTTCCTACCACCCTGCTCTTCCGCCCCATTCTTCTCTCTGAACCAAACAGCCTGAAACCTAGGTTGTCTCACTGTGACCCGACCCATCCATCCTTTGCTAGGAACACAGAGCAGTGTAACTCGCTTCTGATCTATTGTTCAGTTGTCCCTCATTAATCTCCTGGTGGATAGGCCAAGAGTCACATTTGCCAATGTATACATTTACCTCAAACACTCAAGAAAGAAGGAAACCTCACAAGCCTGAAATCCAAATGGAGATACTACTGCAGAGAGGGTGATCTTTCAAAACATGGCTTGGTCCAACCAATGTGCACGCAGCAGCTCCTATGCAAGGACTAATTATCTGCAGATAGTCTTATCAACCCTGTCCACACGGGAATAGGCATTTAAAGCTATTCAGAACTAGGAGACTTACTGGCTCGGATTCTAGATACATCGATAAACAAACCCTGCTCCAACCAGTTCCAGCTCAATCCTGGCCACAAGATTAAAGCCTAAATTGCTCATGTGTCCTTCTGTCTGAATCACTGACAGACTTCCATCAGAGTATATGCATATGTCAGTTGTTTTTGAAGGACGCTTTCTGTACTTTCTGTATTGGACCCACATCATTTGACCCAACTGCAGACCAACCTATTTGCTGATGAATAGACTGGTTTCTACACATGGGCTTTAACATAGATGTGCGTGTAGCATTAGAAAATCAAGGGCACGGGGCGCCTGGGTGGCACAGCGGTTAAGCGTCTGCCTTCGGCTCAGGGCGTGATCCTGGCGTTATGGGATCGAGCCCCACATCAGGCTCCTCTGCTATGAGCCTGCTTCTTCCTCTCCCACTCCCCCTGCTTGTGTTCCCTCTCTCGCTGGCTGTCTCTGTCGCTGTCGAATAAATAAATAAATAATCTTTAAAAAAAAAAAAAAAAAGAAAATCAAGGGCAGTTCTTCTTTTATTTTTTGTTTCTATATTTTGTATGAATTTGATTTAAAATGTTTTCAATAAAACAATGTAGGTATTAATACAATGGCAAATGGCCATCCTTTATAAGAATTTGTTTTCTATTATTTTGAATTTTATATATAACAATTTTTTCAGAAATATATCCTATTCATAATATATGATGGCTCTGTGTGTGTGTGTGTTTTCAAAGAGGGCCTTTATTTACTACTGAAAAGCGAAATGAGAATTTCAAAAATGTTTTTCATAGTATCTATTAAGGGCTCCACTGGCTAGGGAAGAAAAGAGAAATAATTAAGATTATAGAAATGTAGCCCAACATGCTAATAGAAATTTCCTTCCATTTCATAATAATAAACATATATATTTTCATGAGAAATGCCTGCTTTGTTTCCAAAACTTGATGGTTAGCAATACCTGAGCCCTTGCCAAACGATGAAAAATTCTAGGCTCTTCTCTGGTAATAAGCATCAGTACCAACAATGCTATCAGGATGTTTTCTTGTGTTCGAAATATGAAGATCAGACCTTGAGAAACTCAAGCTCTTTTGCCTCTACCTACCGTAATTAGTTTGAAAAGCATTTCAGAACACACATACCTTGTGAGAAGACAGATGTAATTTCACTCTTCCCTTTGAGCAGTTTACCTGTGTGTGGATGGCTGAATATGTCATAGTTTATAAACTGCTACATCTCACACACAATTAAACAAGGAAATTGGCTTGTGCTGTGTTTAAAAAGAGATTTGTGGCTGCCTACCGCTAATCTCCAGCCTGGCCCTTCTCTTTGTCCTGCATGGGATGAGCATGGGTCCCTATAGATCGGGAACTCTATCTTAGATTTGAAGATGAAAAACTGGTGGAGTGCCTGGGTGGCTCAGTGGGTTAAGCATCTGCCTTAAGGGTCTGACTTCGGCTCAGGTCATGATCTCAGGGTCCTGGGATTGAGCCCAGTATCGGGCTTCCCTGCACAGCGGGGAGTCTGCTTCTCCCCCTCCCCCCGCTTGCTCTCCCCCTGCTTGTGCTCTCTCTCACTCTCTCTCTGAAATAAATAAATAAAATCTTTTTTTTTTTAAAGATTTTATTTATTTATTTGACAGAGAGAGACAGCCAGCGAGAGAGGGAACACAAACAGGGGGAGTGGGAAAGGAAGAAGCAGGCTCACAGCAGAGGAGCCTGATGTGGGGCTTGATCCCAGACCGCCGGGATCACACCCTGAGCCAAAGGCAGACGGCTAATGACTGAGCCCCCAGGAGCCCCTAAATAAATAAAATTTTAAAAAATAAATAAAGATGAAAATCTGGGGAGGCTACTCTAGTAACACAAGGCTACTCTAATAATAATAATGCAGGGATTAAGTGTGTGGACTTTGGTACTGCGTATATTTTGTGTTCAGCCCTGACTCTGTCCCTTGTAACTGTGGGACAATGAGAGTGACTTAACTTCTCTGTGCTTTGGTTTCCTCATCTGTAAAGTGGGGATAATAATAATAATAATACTGCCTCACAGGGATCTTGTTAGTGGTCGGAGGACAGGGCTGGCAAACGTTAAGCCTATAGCCAACAGCAAGCACGGTGATTAATGTTGTTCACTCTCTTCCTTTCTATCTGATCTTCATTGAGCACAAGGCACCTCTCAAAAGGGAGAGTCAAGTCCCTTCAGTTGCTTGTCTATTGTTCTTACTCGTTCTTAATGGCCCAGAACACTCTTTAGGTGCAACTTTACACAAACTCCCTTCTTTTGCTTCTAAATGCTTCCTGCAACTGGCAGCATGTATCAAGCAGGAATGAATAAATACTTAGAAATGGTGGCACTTCAGAATATTATTTCCAACTGTAGGTGCAGAAGCGTAAGTCATAACTTTCATGTGGATTTCATGAAAATTGAGGGTATCGATTTAGAAGATCAAATATATGAAGGAAAAAACTGCATTTTCTTTCCTTATTATCCTGCAGAGTACTGCATTTACCCTTTTATTCTCACCACTTATTTCCTTAATATTTCCTGTATATTTCAGGGCTTAGAGAAATATAGTTTGCAAGTATTCGAATGTAGTTAGTTGGCCATCAAAATCATGTTCATCTTTGAAACGGTGAACCTTGTAACTAAAAATGCAATTCATCCAGAGTTGCACAATTGATGACAAACTTGAATGCACTTTGTATCAGTAGGACTCAGATGCCGGAAGAAGGAAACACTTTCATTATTGTAAGCGGTGAAGGATTTAATGGCGGTAACAACTAAGATGTATTGAGTATCTCCTGCGTGCCAGGCTCTGCTCTGAGGGTGTTGTGTACACGCACTGATTCAGTCCTCACAACAGCCCTGGCAGTAAGTGACTTCCCCATTTTTCAGATGAAAGCCCTGAAGTTTAGAGAGTTGACCAAAGTAACACAGCTACTGATTAGCTGAGCCAGGATTACAACCCGACTCTTCTGGTCCTGGAGTGTACCTGCCAAACGACTATGCTCTACTCTACAGAGAATAAGGTATTTCAAGGTATTTTCCAAATTCCTGAAAGAACTGGAAAAGCTGTGCTTCCAGCATTGACTTCCAGGATAACACTGCAGAACCGACTTGCCAAGGAGATGGCCAGCTCTAGTCCAGGCAGGAGCTGGAGAGCTGGAAATGATGCCTGCCTTCGGGATAATGATACCCCATGTCAAGAGACAAGTAACCACTTCTAGAATTATCTCCAGAGCGATGCTGGGTCTACACTATTGCACAAGTGAAACGAGTGTCTAGCATCCTGCCGCCTCACTCCGTACTTAATTCCACTTGGAATTCAGTTTCCCTGCCAATCACTGCACCCAATTGGCAGAACTTAAATCACATCTGGAACCCAGCTTTGCAGCCTCTGAGCCTGGAAAACACACCCAAGGAGGATGGAAAAGATGTTGAGCAAGCCAATCTCAAGAATCATGCAAACCCTTTAATAGAAGAATTTCTCCTTTGCTTCAGCATTTTCTCCCTGTTCATATGAAGTATTACTTCAAGTAAAACAAAGTGAATGCTTATCAGACAGAAAGTGGGAGATTTTATGAGCGATTTAAATAAGATTTCATTTCCAGCTACTTTTCTTTTCAAGTTTTAGTGGCAGATAACAGATAAAGACCCTTCAGCCTTGCTAAAAGAGACAGTTTCCATTTTCCGCGAAGGGAATAACGGGTGGTGGTAGTGGGGACGAGGGCATCACACCGAAGCACTTTAATTTTTTTTTTTCAAAATGGGTGGGAGAGTTAATACAGTAAATAACAATAGAAGGTGAGTGAGTGGGAAGTGAGCTTATCTAGCAATTAGATGAGATGTAGGTTTTGTAACGTCAATCAAAATGGCAATCAAATAATGCTTTTCAGTTTGTTCTTTCTGCTCACATCAGGATAAAGTCATTTCCTATATAGGGAAGGAAAAAGAACCTTTTCTAGGCTCCCTCTTCTGCACATGTTCCTTTCAACAGGCCACTTATATCCGACTTCACTCTCACCCTCAAAGAGCCCTGTGTGTGATTATGAATTCTGAATGGCAAGGACACCTTTTGAATCAGAGGCATGCTTTCTGGAGCAAAGTGGGATGCTCTTCCTGGCTCTCCTTGCACACTGCCCTCCCCTCTGGTGCCCCAGGCACCCACGGTCTCAGGGAGCAGGCAGCCTGAATTGTGAATCTAGAAGAAAGCAGGAGGGATGACACAAGAAATGGGAGTGGTTGTCCCGGAAAATGCCTAGACCAGCCAAGCGTCTTCATGAGGCTCGGCATCCAGCTCCTCGCGCCTCCTCAGAGGCAGAGCTGGCTGGCTGGAAACCAGGACCCATCTCTCATCCACATGCCTCCTACCGGTACCACGGTTTGCTTTCTCCAGTATAGTGATACGGGAGAAACCTTTACTTTGGCTTGGGCTCATCTCCAGAATCCTTATGATTTTATTTTATTTTTTAAAGTAATTTCTACACCCAACATGGGGCTCGAACTCAGAACCCTGAGATCGAGAGTCTCATACTATACCAACTGAGCCAGCCAGCCCCCCTCCAGAATTCTTATAACTACTCTTCAATATCCCAAACACTTCCTAAACTTAATATGGCCAAAACGTAATTTATGGTTTTCTAATACTCTTGAGCCTGTTCCTTATCCCATATCCTTGTGGCAACAGAGGGTCCACTCTAGATCTGGCTGCATAACCAGGAGGCTAAGAGTCGCCCGCGTCCTCTTTGACTTAGCCCACAGTCACGGTCAGTCCACACCACGTCCTGCAGATTTCACATCTCCCGTGTCTCTCTTATATTTGCATTTTCTTTCTCGATCTCAAACAAAACAGCATTCTGAGCTATGATTCTCTTCCACATAAACTTCACTAAGAGATCCTAACTGGTTCCCTGCATGCTCTCTACTTGCCTCCCTCCAAAATCCATTCTTTACCCACCAGCCAGAGCAGCCTTTCCAAGCAGCAGAGATCTGAACAATCATCTCCTTTGCCTTAAACCATCAGCAGTGTCTTCCCATTGCTCTTAGGGAAATGGGAGGATTTGGCTTCTGCTAAAACTGAAACAATCCCATGTGATTGAATTACACTAGCCACCACCTACTGTCACCTACTGTCGAGACTCACTGTCACAGTCTTCCTGTCACCGAGCCTCTCCAGCCACAAAGAATTCCCTCAGTTTTATATGCTTCCCATACTCACCCATAACACAGGGTCTGAACACATCCTGTGTCATCTGCCTGGAATCTTTTTCATTCCCACTGGACTCAATTTTCTTTTACCTTCCCCAAGATGTGAGAACTATTTTCTCTGAGAAGCCGTTGGGGAGTCCGATCCTTACGCTGTGTGCTCACCGCACCGTGGCTTTCTTGATAAAAGACCTTATCATAGCTGGACTCTTGTGTTTGCTTGCTTGATTATTCAATTAATAGCTCTGTCCACTAGACAATTATCCTTCTAACAGCAAGGACCAGGCTTTCTCTAGTGCTGGCACCGTTTTTGGCATATAGCAGGAATTCACTAAATTGTTTTGAATGAATGAATGTTAAAATGGAGTCCCGGAAATGTGCGGGGTTAGAGTTTATATTTCTTATACCTCCCAGACTATGCCGTAACAACTAGGGTCAGATCTAAAAGTGTCCACGGAAAACAGAATAGATTCAGGTGCTTTTGGTCCTCATTATCCCACTTGTCTCAGAGAATTTAGAAGATGTGCAATGACCGATTACAAAGAATATGTTATAATAAGAGCAAATACTCCAACTGTTCTTTGGTTATGTCCATACAATGCCAAACATCTGCAAGGAAACATTAAATTTTAGCTCTCCATAAGGTTCTAAGTTTTAAAGTATTTGGCATTATGGAGACAGTGATTGCCTGGGTTTTGCAAATTACATAAACCCAATATTCTCCCATATTTGTGAATGTTTCTCCTGCCTAACACGGTAGTGACCCTTTTGCTGTTGACTTTTCGTTTGTCCCGTGGTTCTGAGACTCTTGGTTTAGTACACATTTTACAGGCCAGGCGTTGGCTTTAGATCTGATTCTCACACCAGCCCCAGAAAAATTCTGGTCCTATTTTGCAAATGAGAAAATTGAGGATCAAGGTTATACAGATAGCAAGAGTCATGGTAGTATCGCATTTACATATAGTTTATTCCAAGACTTTTTTTTTTTTACTTTTTTAAAAAAAGATTTTATTTACTTATTTGAGGGAGAGAGGGTGAGCACAAGCAAGGGAAGGGGCAGAGGAGGGCAGAGGGAGAGGGAGAAGCAGACTCCCTGCTAAGCAGGGAGCCCATGCGGGGCTCAATCCCAGGACCCCATGACCTGAGCTGAAGGCAGACACTTAACCAAATGAGCCACCCAGGTGCCCCAGTTTATTCCAGGACTTATGTCAGTTTCTTCTTTTTAATACCATCTCTTATCTCTAACTTACTTTTTGGGGAAGAGAGGAAAAGAAAATAGAGAAAAATAATTATAATTCAAGAAATGAGATAGTCTGTATCCCCAACCATGGAACCTGGAGTTTATTGTCCAATATTTTCTTAATCACAAAGCCATAAGTTCCAAAAGGACAGGGAACCATCACTATCCTGAACAGAAGGAGCCCTCCTCAGCACCAAGAATATCAAAGTATTTGCTCTGAAGCTCTAGGGAGTGAGTTATGAACATATCTCAATTACAAGTGGATAGCCATCTCACTTGCTCTCAGAACTCCTCCTTTGAATTATTGGTATTCAAGAGCAAATCTGTGAGACCCTTTAAAGTATGAGCTGAAACTTATTTTCTGAGGATGATTTACTGACAACTCCATTTTCTTCCAAGAGAAGGCGTTAAACAGTCAGGAAACCCAGGTTTTAGCCATAATGCTGACAATAACTTTTATTTTTTTAAAGATTTTATTTACTTATTTTGGAGAGAGGAGAGAGCATGTGGGAAGGAGGGGCAGAGGGAGGGAATCTCAAGCAGATTCCATGCTGAATGGGGAGCCTGATGTGGGGCTTGATCTCATGACCCTGAGGTCATGACCTGAGCTGAAACCAAGAGTTGGATGCTTGACTGACTGAGGCACGCAGGCGCCCCACTGCTGATAACTTTTGATTAGCAGGACATCAGACATTGTCTAGCCAGACTCCTTTAAGTTACAAAGGAGGAGAGTGGGTTTCAGAGGAGAAGCCATTCCCAAGCTCATACAAGTCTTACCATTACCACCGAGTCTTTTTTAGCATTAAAATATTTTCTTCAGCAAATAGTTTGTAGGACACACACCCTTAGCGTCCCACTTACTCTGACCCCCGTTCCCCAAGAAACAGACCACTGTAGTCCACCAAATGTGCTTCCTTATTTTCAGTTCCCACACGTTCTTCTTTCACAAAGGACCAAATCTATGATGGAGAATAAGCTATCCCAGGCTTCGGGGCTGCATATATTTGTTAAAAACCCAAGTGTCCAGCAGGATGTGTCTATGGAACAGAATCAGTTCAACAAGGGCCAGGTTGACCCGCTGGTAATTTTTATGACACGTCTCATTTTTCACCTTCACAAGACCCCAGAAAATATGTTTTAATAACGTTTGCAAGTTTTGCTACACCAGAGGCCAAGAGAAGCCACAGTTTTGACTCCTTTGGCAAAAAGCTCCCACCAAGACCCAGGGCCCTACTTCCAGCTCCCTGGAGCACTCTCTGTGAATCAAATGTATTGGCCTCCTGCACACAACAGCTTGAAAACATTACAGACGCACCCGCCAGGAAGGCGTCCCAAAGACACGTTCCAGCTTTCGATGACAGAGATAGAGGATCCTGACTGCAGCACGGAGATGACCACCTGCAAAACTCCACTTCTTAAGTGGGAGTCAAAGTGCAGGCCCTCCTGCATTATCGAGTGGCAACTCTGACAACTTCACAAAGTTCAGGCACAAAATTTGGGGATTGTATCAACTGTCCAGTGTGATGTTGTGCTATGAACTCATTTACACAAAGGCCCAAACTCTATCTACGTACAGAGTGGCAGTTTTATCTACTGAAGTGGCTCTCGATAGGGGCGATGGTATCCTCCTGGGGACATTGAACAATGCCCACAGATAGTTTTGGTTATCACACTTGGGGGTAAAGGTGTTACTGGCATTCAATGGATAGAGGCCAGGTATGCTGCTGAACATTGTACAGGGAGAGGACAGCCTCCTACAACAAAGAATTATCTGGCTCAAATGTCCACACTGATAGTGTTGAGAAACAGTGACACAATTCACCAGACAGACAAAAAGTAGACAAGATAACTAGATGGATTTCATCCCAGTCAGAAGGCCTATGGGAAAGTCTTTGTTCAAGATGTACCAAGATGAACAATTTTTTTTTTTCAAATCTGTCTCCCTCAGTTTTCTCATCTGTAAAATAGGAATAACAGTGATGTACCCTAGCACATGGAAAGCTCTCTATAAATTTATCAGTTCCAATTATTGATCCAAACAGCTTTTTCCTGTTCTAATTTGATTGTTTACAGGCAACCAAAAATGTATCATTTGATCCCATGTTATGTAAGTTTTAGACACATTATCTCATTCTTTGAATGAGATCTTAGAAAAGGAAACTGATACTAAAGATACTAAAAGACTTACCCAAATTTGCAGAATTAATATGTGGCCCAGTCAGGGTTTGAACATGTTTGCATGTGAAGGCCCGATCTCATATTCATTCTATGGGATACGTAGACCTCATGTTTCCTAGGTTTTCTTCCACAAGACACACTTGCACTGGTTTGTATGTTTCTCTCACAGGTCTGTGGGATGCTATGTTCTGTCACACATACATTCCTGTGCTCTGTGTGTCTTATATCCTGAAGTGTCACACCATCCTGGGAGGTGGTGAAGGGCCTGGGCCTTCAGAATCCTGGCTATTTCTTTTTTGATGAGAGATAGAAACAACTATGATGTAACTGGACTTACCTATTTGAAAGGGTGCTCTGGTAGCACTGAGTGAGTAACTGTACTAAAGTGTAAGTAAGGCAGACTGAGATAGTTAAAATGAGAAGAGTGTCAAAGACAGAAGGTACCCATGCCAGAAAAGGCCATCAGGTAAGCAGGCTGTCACCAAACCTTGTGGAAATCATACATGAGTAAATACGGCATGCTTTAACTGCACAATTGCCATTTTAGTTCATATTGTCAGCAACTGACCTAAGGCCAGTGTCCTGGTTTCTTAAAAGGCTAATGCCAAGCCTCCTGCCCCGCTGTGAAGAGGAGAAAGAAAAGCCAGAAACTAGGAGAAAATATTTGCAAATCATATATCTAAAAAAGGACCTATATCCAGGATATTAAAAAAAATTTTTTTAAAGATTTTATTTATCCATTTATTTTAGAGCAAGAGAGAGCACAAGCAGGGGGAGGGAGAGGGATGAGCAGACTCCACGCTGAGCACAGAGCCCAATGTGGGGCTGGATCTCATAACCCCGAGATCATGACCTGAGCCAAAATCAAGAGTCACACACCCAACTGACTGAGCCACCCAGGCATCCCCTATATCCAGGATATTTAAAAAAACTTTTGAAACTCTGCATTAAAAATAAACAACCCCCCAAAATGAGCAGAAGAGTTGAACAGAAACTTTACCACAGATATTCCAATGGAAATAAGCACCTATAAAGATTTTCACCTACATTAGTTATTAGAGAAATGCATGTTTAAAACACAACATTATACACCTGCTAGAATGGCTAAAATAAAAACACTGACCATACCAAGTGCTGACGAGGATATGAAAGAACTTGAACTCATATGTACGGGAATGCAAAATGGTACAACCACTTTGGAAAACAGTTTGACAGTTTCTTAAAAACCAACATACACCTCCCATATGATCCAGCTATTCCATTCCTAGGAATTTACCAAAAAGAAATAAATGCATACGTCCATACACTTACATGATTATACATAACAGTTTATTTTGTAATAACCCAAACCTGGAAACAATCCAAATGCCCATCAAGTGAATGGGAAAACAAATTGTGGTGTATGTATACAATGGAATACTGCTCAACGGTAAAAATGAATGGACTATTTATATATGCAACAACATGGGTAAATCTCAAAATAATGATGCTAAGAAAGAAGCCAGACAGAGAGTACATATTATATAATTCTATTTCTATACAATTCTAGAAAATGCCAACTAATCTGTAGTGACCAAAAGCAGATCAGTGAAAAGGGAGGGATTCTCAAAGGTCACAAGGAAATCTGGGGGGGTGATGGATAGATTTCTGATCTTGATTGTGGTGATAAGCTCATGGGTGCTGACATCTGTCAAAATTTATCAAATGGTACACTTGAAATATGTGTAGTTTAATGGATGCTACTTATACTTCAATAAAGCAGTTAAAACGAAATCTGCTCTTGTCAACTCTTAAATTACAACTTCACACACACACACGTTTTTAATGTAATATGTATCAACATATAGATTGCCTATCTCTGATATGTAAAATGAGTCACTTTTTTCCCTTCAATTTTTTAAAAGATGAAACTTCTCTGAGTCAAATTTTTCATAAGAGAGACCTCAGTGTCTCTTGCAATACTATTGGCAAAGTTTTTGGGTGTACATTTGTTGGATTTAACTTGACATCTTGTTGAAATCTGTTTATATCTCAGGACTAACACAAAATTCAGGCATTTTCTTATTTACTTTAATCAGATACAAAAAGCCTGGAGAACAGATCGCGGCATAGCTTCATGAAGTAGAAACCAACAACATAAAACATCCCTGTGCAGCTTTGGGTCAGCGGCTAGTACCCTCACACCTCATCGTGTCTCAATAGGATCACATATTTGCTAAAGTAAAAGACATTAATTCTTTATGAAAAATGCTATCAAATAACTTTGTGGATTAACTGAGAGTATTTTCAACATAATTAGAATTATAACATCGATATCCAGTACACGGGATAAAAAGTCTGGATTTGCAAAACCTGAAAATATGATCAAGAAAAAAAAATGCAGGTAAGATGTTCCCAATTTTACTAATACCAAAAATGTATATTTGCTAATACGTATTACTGATATTAATACATTGTTATATATAGATATTATACTAACATATGACACTAATATTAGTACACATTATGAAGATCAATAATTATTGATGTGTAATAGTAATACAGTAGGTTTATTATATAACTACATTATTATTATATGCTTTAATCTATACATTATTAATGTTAGTAAAAATGTTAGTAAAAATAAATATTAATTTTCATGTTAACCATAAGCTAATGATGATGATGGTTATAGTAATAATAGTTACCATTCTATCATTACCAGTTATAGGGTGCCATTAAATCCTTCATTTTATAAATGCGAAACTATGGCTCAGAAAGATTACACATCTCTTCCCAAGAGCCAGTTAGTAAGTGGTGGAGTTGGGATACGGACCCAAGTAGTTTGATTCTAGAGCCCACGCCTTGATCTTCAATATGGGTCTAATGTGTTTCTTTGTCTTCTCCTATGAATTCCAGGACATTTAAATATGCTGAATACGAAGGAAAAATTTAAAAGTAATACAGCATGCTAATGCCAAGTACTACATTTTTCTTACCTTGATCAGAGAGGAAAACTGAGTTTCCGTATTTGTCAGAGAAGGTGACATTAACTGTTGAACACACAACCTTGGTGGCTTAGCACAATAAATGTTTAGTTTTCACTCACATTATAGACCAGGTCATACTGGATCCAGGGACACTATTCCACACAGTCAGTCAGAGATGTGGGATCCTTCCATTCAATGATTCTTCTCATCTCCCGTGTCTTTCTATTGGCCCTTGTATGCTCTGCATCTGGTTGGTCAATGACATAAGGAAGAAAGCATAGAGGATCACCTGGGCATTTTTATGGACCTGACCCAGATGTGACATTTATCACTCCTGCCCAGAAATCAGTCCCATGGCTTCACCTGACTTCAAGGCAGGTGGGAGTTGTGGCTTGTGTTTCTAGAAAGAAAATAAAACAGGATTTGGTGACCCTGTAACAATGTCTCTGCTACAAGTTCCTGTTGTGTTTTCACATAGAGCTGATTATAGGACATGCAGATGATATTAAGAAGGACTAGAGCAGTTAGTTTCAAAGTGTGCTCTGAGGATCACTGAATCAGAACTTCTAAGGTAAGAGATGGCAATCTACACTTTTAAATTAGCATCCTGTGGGATTTGCCATGCACACTGAATATGGAGAACCACCATCCCACGGGTTATCAAGACCTGTGCCAGCAAGACCATGGCTAAAGAGTGAAATCATCCATGCCAATCATGAACCTTTAGGTCACCATAAATCATTCCCACCCCAAATGACAGTCAGTTAAGACAAGTGGAGGGCATCTGTCTCTGTTTGGAGTCTCTACCAGCTCACTACTTCAGGGCTCAGAGTAGGATGAGATAAGAGAAAGGGCTCTCTGTTAAGGAGGCTCTCTGTTTAGTTCATGCAAGTACAGAAGCAGCATATGAAACATTATAAGAACCTTTCAGGAACCAAGAGTGAGAGTCTTCTTAAATTTTGTGGCCTAGGTAATACGTGTCTATCTTCATATCCACTCCGATTCACCTGACTCTGTTACTGATCCTTATCTTCAGTTTATGGAATCACTTATTCATGCATGTACCATGTATTAATTAATTCAGCACATATCTATTTGTCTATCTAACTATCTGTCACTATCATCGATCCATCATCTCTATCATCTATCTGTCTATCCATCCACCCATCTATCAACAGGCAGTGTGATCTGAAACTGTACACGTTTAAAGTTGTATCACATGCGTCTTTATAAGTTCCTGTGGCTCTATTTAGAATGTCATTTGAAGGTAATGGGCAAATATCTCTGGAGAACCTTCTAGGTACCATAAAATTTCTAGTGTGGTGAAAGAGTCAGACAAGAATACAAGTAAGTATATAGATTCATCAAATAATTATAAGCAGTGTTAAATACTAAGTGTTTGATGCTGAGATAGAAAGTAAGGGATGGGATCTAGTTTAGACAGTGCAGTCACGAAAGACTTTTTTGAGAAATTTGAAACATGTAAGCAGAGACCCGAAGCATGAGAAAATAAAAACTGGATGAAAAGCATGGACAAGAATGTCCAGAAGGTAAGGTGTGTATATTTTAAGGCACAGAGGTGGAAATCTGGGCAAGTCAGATGGGCCGAACATTGGCCAGGGTGCCCAGAACTTGGCGAACAAAGCTCAGTGTCACAACAGATGTGGTTAGAAAGTTTGGAGGGAGATGCAGATCATGAAGGACTTTGAAGACCGTTGCCAGTTCTTTCAGTTTTATTTCAGATGCAAAGGAAAGTTACAGACAGGCGTTAGGCCAGAGAGTGGTGTGATGCAATTTATCGTTCAAAGAAGAGCATTTCTCTTGTCCATCGTCAAGTTAGTGACTCAGCTTCCCTAAACTTGTTCCTAGGAATTTTTTAAGAATTTTGGTTCTCACACCCGCACTGGTGTTTCCTCTTTTCATTACCTTGGTTAGAATATGCTCTGTTCCAGGAGTCCTGCATGATCCAGTCCTGAGATTCCCACACATCTGTGTGAGGAGTCAGGTTCCCCTGGTATCTATGTGTTGACTGCCTGGGGTAGGAAAGCCTGGAAGGTTGTGGTCTGGGGTCAGTGATTCAGATTAGAGGAAGACGATGAAGTCATTGGGTTTGGAAGAGGTCAGAATGATCCCTGTTCCCCAGCTCAACCCCACACACCATGCTGGAAACTGTGGGGAGCAGGGGCAGTGGGAGCTCAGTGAACAGTTTGAAGGAAGCTCACCGTGCCACACAGAGGGACAACCAATGCACAGCCACCTGGGACTGGATGACAGAAGGTACAGCGGCCAGAGGCAGAAGCAGATCCAAGTTTTGTGATATTGGAATTTTACACAATCAAGGTGTACCATTTCAAGGAAATGAATGCAAATTATCAGCACAAAATAAGAAAAAAGTGAATATTTATGTATGAGAAAAGGAGCCACCATAAGTTACAATATGTAAAAAGTTGATAAGCACTATAAACATTCCCCAACAATCCACAAAAATGACATTTTTGTTAACTGACCCTTCTATAATTCTTTTTTTTCTACGCTTGGCTACATGCTCCTAGAAAGATAGCTCAGCCTTTTCTCTAAGTGATCAAAATTTCCTTTTTGTTATCAATAACAGGCATTAAACATGCAACTTTAGTTATAAACATACTCGTTCTTTGTAGTATCTTTTGGAATTATGCCCTTATAAATACAGAATTATGATAAATTCCACTGTGTATGATTTACATTTACAAGACAAAAAGCATATGGAACATTTATAATTATCTATGTTACACCAGCAAGTATGTTTTTGACAGTGGAGGGCTTCCATTTTCTCTAGGCTTCAATGAACCCCAAATCCTTGGCTTGCAATTTTACACATTTAAAAAAATGGTAGAATTTTCTACAATTGGCTCCTGGGTCGTACATTTCAAACTTGTTTCTTCTTTCCCTCTGGCCATATAATTCTAGTTCTGCATGCCAGACGACCCATTAATATCACATTAAATCATCTGGCCTGGAGCCCCATATCACAATGCTGTGCCAGCTGATGGGGCAGCAGAAGTATTTCTAGAAGCCATTTCTATACTGGGTGGCTAGAAATATGTTAATCATAACACAGAAATATCTACAAACCACATACTAAATCCAAGTTAAAGAGTCCACCAGTTCAACTTTCCCTTAGCTGGATCCTCCAAATACCCTTAGCCATTCCAACACCACTAGACACAGGGCTATATATGACAGAGGGGTAGAAGAAAGAGACAGTGGTCTTGACTGATTGCTGTTTAAACATATGCTGTGAATATTATAAAATATAGAATCTCGGGAGCACATTGCTAGGGCCCCTTATAGTGTCCTAGAGTACATCTGCCTCCGTGTAAGAGGGGGGAAGGTATTTGCTCTCTTTCTGCATAAAATAGATGATTTTTCCAGTCCTAGGAAGTCTTAAGCAAAACATCATTTTGGAAACTCCAGAATGTCACAATTTGGGTGAGTTGGGAAATAGTACTCTTGATATGGTTAGTAGCATTTCTCAGAAGTCACAAACAATGAACAGCATGATGTACCACTCTGAAGGGGTGACTTCATTGGCAGTGCACCCTAGTGTGGATGAAGGGTGCGGGTTGGAAGAAGGTGGGTGGCTACCATGGAAGAGCATGAGTCATGAGAAGATTATATGCAGGGATATGACTCTCCCCACCCGAGGGGTTCATTCCCAGAAGTTATTGGGGAGCAGGCCTTTGTCTTGAACTATGAAATATATGTTATTTCTATTAATATAATAACACTAAATTTATATGAGAAATTGAGTAATATGCCAGCTTCATTTCCAAATCACAGAGCCAGTCTACATCATGCACGAAATGGATTTAGATAATGATGAGTGCCTGGATATTTCATGCACAATATCCCTGATGTGATCTTTGCTGTAACCCAGATGCTATGCTCTGAATCCAGCCACCTCCCAGAAGGCAATTAGGCACCTGTCCAATGTTGACTTTGGCCAAATATCAAACTAAGAACTAAACAAAAGATGAGCAGTCTTATATATGATCCAGTCCTCATTCTCTGACCTCAAAACTACAAAAACTGCTGCTCGACCAATTTTGTAGGTATAGTGCCCAAGAAGGAATTGTGTGGCCAAATGTGTCCCATCTGAATCTCCTGGAAAACAGATTAAATACAGCCCTTACCCCCAAACTCCTCTTTCCTATTCTCTTATCAACTACCTATAAGACTTGGTTCTGGCCCACCCTCTGTTCTTAAAATGCAATGTATTTCATGCTTCAAAAATGATTCTTCCAAAATAGTATTCCAATTAAATTTTCATGCATTTCTCCATTATTATTTACCAATCCTTCCACTCCAACACTAGCCATTCTGTCACAGACTAGCCCCATTTTCTTTATCCACTTTCCATTTCTCTGGGCTAATAAACAAGTACCAACTTAAATATACACAGAGGATACCTCCCCCACCCCCGGCCCTAGAAACACTAACAGAGAATAAGGAGGAAAACAAGGGTGGAACAAAATCATAGTAAGGAGTTTTTTTTCCTTGGACAGAATTTGGACTCATATTTTCCTTCCTACCAGACAGTCTTAGTCTGGCATATAGCATGGGCCAGTTGCTTTCCCTATTTCATATCATTTGATAATTAGGGTGACCCTGCTAACCAAGCATTATTATTATACCCAGTTCAAATATACAAAAACTGATGCTCCGTGACATTAAGACAAAAAATTACCCAGCAGGTTAGTAATCGTGGAGCTGGGATTCTAACTCAGATTCACTCCCTCCAGGACTCCATTTGTGCTGCAGCCTCTGGATTGTTCTTCAGAAAGAAATCGGTCCTGTTCAATGTTAGGATTGTTTGTTTTTTTGTGTTGGCCAAGGGCAGGAAAAACACTTTAAAGGAATTTCAACTAAAAGGCAAGTATATAAACAAATAATGTGCCTCCCTCCTTCTGAGCCATATACTGCTAGCACCAAACTTTATTCTTTCCCGTTTCTTTAAAGAGGACTTTCAAAAGCAGAAGAGACATGTGACATAATAAAAAATTCCCTAAAATACACAATTTTAAGCTACTATTTATTTCTTAAGGCTTACTGAATACGCCCTGCATTTTAAAAATGCTTGCTTCTCATAACGACCCTATGAAATAAATATGGTCCATTATACAGACGAAAGGATTGAGGTTTAAAGGTTAAGTGGTTTGTGCGAGGTAGCCAGAAGGAGGCTGAAAAAGTGAACTAATGCCTGTCTGACCCCAAAATTCATTCTCTGAAGTATTAGACTAAACTTTCTTACATTCATTAGAGTGACTCAGGTGTGTCTTTCACAGTTATTCATTCTTTCACCAGCTCAGAAGTCAAATGTTTCTCTTCTGTATTCACCTCGGAGGCACTGCCTCGTCCACTGCCGCCTGAGTACGGGCTTCGGAACCAGAACGCCCACGTTTAATGCCCCGAGGTACCACTCGGGAATGTGTGAACCCGGGCAACTTAACCTCTCTGCCACAGTCTCATCATCTGCAAAATGGATATAGTCCTAGTGCCTACATTTTAAGTTATCGTGAGGATTGACTTCAATACGTAGAAAGCAGTTCAAAGAGTGTATGATGCATATCAGGAACTCCGCTATGTTTGTGTAGAAGAATATACGATGCGTAGAAAGTACTAGGTCGATATTTGCACAGAGGAATATAGGAGACACAGTAAGAGTGATCTCATGTTTGCCCTCACCAGTTCCCCGCGTGCTCCGCTCCAGCATGGGCTTCAGGGGTGGCTCAGTTTATACATAGGTACCTGGGACAGCTGCACTGCCCATGTCTCATTTTCTGCCCTGGGTCTTCCCTGACACTAGAGGGTAACTCCCCTCGCGGCACCCGCCAGGCATCGTATGTGGAGGTGCGAGTGAATTGTCTCCCTGTGTGGCAACCCTGACCAATATGGAAGGAGAGGTGCTGAATAAATGCCTACCTCTTCCATCTCAGACCATTCAGAGGATCATCTCACAGAGGCCATTGGTGTTTGCGGTGGGTGGGAGGTTTGGAGATGGATGAAGCCCCAAGAAATAAGTGACCTGAGCTTCTGGGGCTTCAAAACAGGAGATAAATTTCCATGCCTGCCCTTCTGGGTGTCCGTTACTCTTGGTGCCAACATGTTCCCCTCTCGACCTCCATGTATAACATGGTGCTAAGTAAAGCAGAACAGCAGAGAAATAAAATCCATTGGATCACATATCCCACAGATAGGATCTTGTTTTCCTTGGCCTAATGTGACCTAAGTAACGTGCCTCCAGGAAGAAATTGACTCAATTCAAGAAGTAGATTTTAATGCATAAGAAACCAGCAGACATGAGCTCCAAATTCATGTCTACATTTAATCAGCTTTATGACCCTAGGAAAGATACTAAACCACTGTACGTCCCAACTATCTTATTGCAAAAACGGGAGCTATCACTTGATGATTTCTAGAATCTTTCCAATAAAATTGAAATTCTGATTCTCAATGCCTTTTGTCAGTTACCAACACTGTTCGAATTATTTGGAGCATATGAAGAAAATAGATTCAAGATTGTTAAACATCTTATAATCTATCTTACTTGAAATACATGTGATAGCACTTTTATTCATGTATTTGCAAATAATTTAATTTAAACATTTGAAATAAATCTATCATATGTAAAATGTAAAAATAATCTAACCAGGACACCTGGGTGGCTCAGTCAGTTAAGCATCTGACTCTTGGTTTTGGCTCAGGTCGTGATCTCAGGGTCGTGGGATGGAGTCCGATATGGGGCTCCACACTCAGTGGGGAGTCTGCTTCTTTCTTTTTGCCCCTCCCCCGGCTCACATGCTCTCTCTCTCTCCTCTCTCTCAAATAAATAAATAAATTTTAAAAAATAATCTAACCATTATTCACATGGTGGGCAGGCCACAATTTGAAAAATACTTTGTATAATAGCATCCTTGCAAGTTGATTGTCACAACATTGTTATAGTATTAATACTATTAGTACATTCCATTTGGGACAAAAGGAAGTAAATTCAAAGAGGCTATACAATTTCCTTTCAGCTATATGGTAACTAGTTAGTGGCACGAGGTTTTCCATTAAGGATCTAACTTTTTTAGAAAACTAGTTTTCCACTGGGATCGTACAAAATAAATAAAAACAAAACAAACAATGAAGGTGAGAGATAAAATTTGTTCAATAAGATAAATAAGTGAAAATAAATATCAATGTGATAAGGATATCTTCTGGTTTTGTAGAAATGCCCTTTCTTCCTGCCTGTATAGTAAAATCCTTGAGGTCACAGATAAGTGTTTTATGTAACGTTTTGTTTCTCACTTTCTGGACTTGCATATAGTAAATGCTAAGTGATCAATCACCAGATAGATGAGTGATTGAGTGATTAACTGGGACTGAGAATTAGGAACAAATTTATTTCCTCTTGGATTTCTTCCTTGATTTGCAAGTCCCAGGTAGAGCAAAATGTCTCTCTGCTCTAATAATGCCCAGATTATTACAACATTTGTTATAGAATATTGGAATTCTCTCTATGTGGCTCTGTCCTGATAGCCCACAAACTATATGAAAGGAAGCTCTGATGTTTAACCGTTTGTTTGTCGTGTGCCCATAGAATGTGGTAGATAAAAGAAATATGTGTTGAATCAACAAATGAATAAAAGATAGAAAGAATCTGGAAGAGAGAGAACAATTTGGTAATTTGGGATTTATTAATTTTGTGGTGTTATTCGAAGCTGGAGAGAGTAGTGGGATTGGAAACACAGGAACTAGACCCTTGCGGACGTTCACAGTTGGGAGGGGAATAGAGAAGGGAGGCATAACAGAAGAGTCACTGAAGATCAACTGGGAGAACCAGAAAAATGTGAGACCATGCAAATAAAGAAGAAAGTGGCAAACCACTCCCATGGTCTTTCCATTACGATGTATTTATTGGGCCTTATATAAAGTTTATATTTAGCACGGATACTTAGGGTACCACTATAAGTTGCTATTCAGCATCAGTTTTAGCTTGTATAGACATAGCCACAGCCTCAGAGAACCTAAAGCAAGTGAGGCTCTGGACACATGTAGGTTTGAGTCTGGAATTTCTAATCCTTGCTGTGTGGGCTAAAGCAAATTAGCCTGAATGTGTCTCTGTTTTGTTTGTACGGCAAAAACATCACCATCTCCCTCATTGGGTTGTTTTATGCAATCACTAATAAAACATTATGATAAAGCCCTCTGCAAATATGAAGTGCTATTGAAATGTAGTGTATTACACTGGACATCTTTGTATTCCATCAGACACATCCCGAGAGACATTTCCTTCCTTCCAGAACATGTACACTCAATGAAGTGTCCATCTGGCAAGTTAGACTCTGCCAAGAGTGGAAAGGCAAATTATTATAAGGTAAACAGCTGAGTGCTAGTGTGCAAAGGTGGTAAAAGACTTGTAGCCCTGCTTGTGCTTGCGTAAGGGTTAAGAATAGGGATTAAGATGCCCCAGAACGTGCAATGTACTTGATATTTTCCCTGGGGAGAATGAAGGCAGGGAAAATTTCTGGCTACCTGGGCCCCTTTGCCTTCCCTCCAAAAACATTACACTTGGCTAATGGAGCTGTAACTTTGTTTTGATTTCCTGAGTGGTCTTGAGTTACCTAATATCTGGCTTGCTTCCCTAAATGGTTGCTTCTTAGATCTCTCCAGTAAAATCACACTTAAACCATTTTCATTAGGAACCGAGTACTACATGATCATAAAGTACCTCGTGAAATGCCTTGATGAGCAGAGATCAAAGGCTGAGCTTCATTAGTTTTGCTTTCTTTCCCTTCCTACTTTGCCTTTGCATTCAACTGCATTAACCTGACTAGCTCCGCTCTCCAAAATTTGCACAATCTGGAAAAGATAACTTCTCCTGAGAAGTCTGGCTTTTCTTTGGAGCACATGGCTTGCAGGTTTTCTGTGGCCCAAGGCACAGTCAACAAGCTGTCTATTCCTACCACTCTGTGGAGAGAAGCAGCCCACGCTCAGCCAGCAGCATGACGGTGGCCGTCTCTGCTGTGCTCCCAGGATTGAGAACGACTTGGATTAACACCATGGCCAGAGGTGATGAGCCTATGAGCCTGGCTTTCCTCCCCAAACTGAGTCATCTCAAACTCACCCAAGACTCAAATTGTTAACAAAACTGTCTACCATAATGCGGTGGTGAGGGGGTACTCCTCATTCAGGTACACCTCTTCGAGTCTCAAGTTTCTCACATGTAAATTTGGGGTATTAGTGTTGACCTCACAGCCCCGTTGTTAAGACGAAAATGAGATAATGTTTACAAAACACCTACCAGAGCCTAGCACACAGGAAGCACTCTGTAAGTGGTGACATCAACACATGGCAATTCAATGCGGCCTTACAATTCTAGAAAGGAGAAGGGCTAATACAGAACAGTAACACGCTATTTTCTGGAAAATGTTTCCAATTGCTCAGCCACAGCAGCCTCTGACTTTCTTTTAGATTAATGTCCCAGTAAAGAATGGAGGATGTTTCCTTGGATTAGCTCTTTGGAGCCAGGCAAACCTCAAACCTTCCCACAAACACATGGAACAGGATCTTGGTATAAGAACAAGAGACACAGTGGATAATCTGGCCTTCTGCGTTGGGAGGTTGAATGACGTGAAGTAGAGACTAGGTAAGCTTTTTTTTCAATATAGGAAACCTGTGGTAAAATTCAGCCATTTTGAAGATGGAAAAAGCAGACTCTTCTGGAGACTTTGGTTGAAGTCTCATTTGACAATGCCGACTTGTTTTTCTCCATCTCTGTCTTTCTTCGTGAATTTTCTGTATTATGATAGTGTAATTTAAAAAACACAGGGCGCCTGGGTGGCTCAGTCATTAAGCGTCTGCCTTTGGCTCAGGGCGTGATCCCGGTGTTCTGGGATCGAGCCCCACGTCAGGCTCCTCTGCTGGGAGCCTGCTTCTTCCTCTCCCACTCCCCCTGCTTGTGTTCCCTGTCTCGCTGTCTGTCTCTCTGTCAAATAAATAAATAAAATCTTTTAAAAAATAAATAAATAAATAAATAAACAGTTATAATGTTTATACTACCAATGATTATCACTAGCAATTAGCAATACTCACTGAGTGTTTACGTTGTGCCAGGCACTATAAAAAGAAAGACATCTATTCAGACTTAGTTTAATTCAAGTAATTCAAGCTAACTACTTAAGTGTGTCCCCTGGTTCAGTCCCCCTCCAGGTTTTTACCACATGTAATGTTTGCATCATCACTAAAAATTAGGTAAGATCCTCATTCCCATATTATAGCTGAGGAAATTAACCTCAGGGAATTAAATATCTTCCCCAAGGTGTCACAGCTATTTGATAGCAAAACTTGGTTCCAACTCGTATCTCTCTGAATCCAGAGCTCAAGTTCTTACCTGCTTTACGTAATTACCTCTCAACCATGTTTTTTTCATAACCCCACAATTTTTCTTTCCAAAAACCTCCATGCTAGGGGCTAGAAAGGGATATAGGGTGCATGAAACCAACTATTAGTCTGAGCTCCCCGCCTAAAAAAGTTCACTTCTCAGGAAAGACCTGTTAAGTGGTATTCCCCACCCTTTGTCTCTATCTCCCCCCAACCTTACACTAGATTTTAATTCCAAACTCACTGCTAAATGTGATTTGATTGATCCCTGCGGTGCTTAATACCCTGTATATGAAGAGGGAATTTTCATTTTATCAGTTGGCTAGATGAATGAACCCTTTCTGTACTGCCTTCACCTCCCATTCCCACTGCATCAAGATGCTTGTAGAGAAACTGAATAGGAATCTTACCCTCACTCCTCCAATTTCCAAGTCCTCAGAACACACCCAGTGGGGCGTAATTGAAGATCCATGTTTTGTGGGATACACCCTCTGGCCAACTCCAATGGAGAGAAATAAGCTCACAGAAGTTAATCAATGCTTTCACCCCTGGATTTCAAGACTTCCCTTAAAAGATGTGACTTGAGCTTGGCTTCAATTTATAAAGTATAAAACCTGTGTATTTGAAACATAGTTACAAAACATTAAAGGTTTCAATTATTAATCATAGAATATTTTCTGAGGACAATTTTCATATTATATCATAGGGAATAGTTATTTATCAATGTGACCAATAAATTTTGCAGTCTTGAGGACAGGATGAGATTTATTTACCTTTGAATATTCAGCTTGGTATAATGCCTAGCACCTGGAGGCCAGTAAAATATTTGTCGATTCACTGGTCGAATGAGTGCACGAATGAAGTTCACCAGTGTATAAATCTGCCATCTTAAGGATTACCATGATGGCTATTTTTATGTGTCAATTCAACTGGGCCATGAAGTGCCCAGATATTTGTTTAAACATTATTTTGTGATGTTTGTGAAGGTGTTTCTGGAGGAGATTGACATTTGAGTCATTTTTACTCCCCAAAGGGATGGGCCTCATCCAATTCATTGAAGGCCTGAATAGAAGAAAAAACGGTGAGTAGAAAGAGTTTTCTCTCCCTGCTTGACTGTGTTCAGCTGAGAACATGAGTCTTCTCTCATAATTCGAGTAACAAAAGCTAACACTTGGACTCACACTGAGGCTGGAATTTAAGCATTGCCTTTCTTGGGTCTCAGGCTCTTGAAACTATACTCACATATACTAACAGCTCGCCTGGATCTGGACTTACCAGTCTCCATAATCACATGAGCAATCCCCAGTAACAAATCTTTCTCTTTCTGTCTCTCTTGGCCTCCCTGTCTCTGTTTCTCTGTCTCTCTCTCTCTCTCTTGCTGTACACACGCACAAGCATACACAGTTGACCTTTGAATAACATGGATTTGAACTTCACAGATTCACTTACACATGGACTTTTTTCAGAGTTAATGGCAAAAGCCACCAGGCATTTATTTACAACCGCTTGCCCAAGTTTTCACAGGATTGAATCAAAGGCGACTGGCCCAGAGATCTCACCTGCTGTCCTCTGAGTATCCGCGGAGATTTTAGCAACCTTCAGGGCCAGGACCAGTCAGGGCTGCAGGTCGCCCTGTGTGCAGGATGGAGTGGTCCAGTGAGCATTCCCAAGAGAAACTCCGAGTTCTCGGGTTCCAGGGTTGCTGGCCTTGGGCCCTTCCTGGGCTGGCAAGGACCCTCCCCCCAACCTGAGGCTTCCGGAAGCCAAGTAGCCACATATGTCAGCAGCTGCTGCTGGCCACTGGCCGGGGGTACACCTCCACGTACGGGGCAGCTGCATGTACTATGCCTCCCAGCCACTGTTACCTCCTGGGGACCTGCCCTGTGCCTGCTACTGCAGATCCAGGCCCTCAGGCCACAGAACATCACAATCCTGGGGCCAGGCCAGCTGCCTCTGCAGTCCGTGGCCCACCGGAGCACCTCCAGGAAGATATTTTTCAATAAATACACACATACACTATTGCAAATGTATTTTTCTCTTCATGTGATTTTCTTAATAACATTTCTGTAGCTTACTTTATTGTAAGAATACAGTAGAATACATGTAACATACACAATATGTGTCAATCAATTGTCTATGCTATCGGTAAGGCTTCCAGGCAATGGTAAGTTATTAGTCGTTGAGTTCTTAAGGGGTCAAACTTTATACACAGATTTGCAATTGCAGGACAGTATCGGTGCCCCTGATGCCTGCATTGTTCAAGGGTCAACTATATACAGTATAGGATAGTTACTTATCATCACCATGCTGTACGTTAGATTTCCAGATTTCATTCATCTTGCATAACTGAAATTTTGTACTCCTTGACCACCATCTCACTTCTTCTTCCTCACAGTCCCTGGCTACCACCATTCTACTCTCTGCTTCTATGAATTCGACTATTTTAGATTTTTCGGGTAAGTGGTATCACGTAGCATTTGTCTTACTGTGTCTGGCTGATTTCACGTAGCCTTATGACCTCCATGTTCATCCATGGAGCTGCCAATGGCAGGATTTTTGTAGATCTGTCAACCTCACTTCTGGCTGTGTATCTGAAGGAAGTGATGTCAGGATCCTGAAAGATAGCAGAGCTCCCGTGTTCGCTGTAGCGCTATTCAGATTTGCCAGGACATGGGCCAACCCAAATGTCCATTTATGAATGAGTGCACTAAAGAATGTGGTGTATACATTAAATGGAATATTACTCAGCATTAAAAAAATTTCCTTTCTAAATGAAATTAATTTGTTAACTGTGTTGTTTAATGTTTGAATAAGGTCACCATGTAAATCGTTAGGCACAGTGTCTGACATTCAGTAGACATTGAGAAGGAATGAGTTAGATTTCCTTGTGACACTCGTAGGGATTGTCTTTGGAACTGTTCCCAGCTTTTCCCCCAAACGTGCTTCTACCAGTTGGGGGAGGGGCAATCATGGAACTTACGTTGTGTCGGGGGAGAGCTCAAAAACTAATCCTGAAAAGCTGCACATGAACATATATCACGTAAATTTATGTAAGCTGATCTAGAGGCCATGTAACAATGTGGTTAAGCTTCAGCTCTAGAGTCAGACAACCTAGATCCATGTTCTAATAGCCGTGCGATCTTGTACCAATTGCTTAATTTTTCTATGTCTCATTTTCCTTACCTGTGAAAAAAAAATAATATTAGTATATACTTCATAGGATTGTTTTAACAGTAAGAATTAATGTAGGTTCAGTACTTTCAGCACTTCTGACATATAGGAAGAACTGAATTTGCATTTGTGATTATTATAAGGAGCACCTTTTAAAAAGAAAGAAACTAAGGCTAAGAGAAATCAAGCAACTCACCTGATATGACACAGCCAAGGAGCAGAATAATTGCATCTTGAACCCAATTCTATCTAATTCCAAAACCTGTGTTCTTTCCCATTATTTTAGTGTTTCTCAAATTTGAACTATGGGTAGACTCCTTTCAAAAGAAACAAAAGTTCTGTTTAATGTCAATGTTGATTTAAATTATTTTTGTTATAATGTTGCTAAAATATATCCAATTCTATACCTGGATGTAACTTCTTATGCCTATAAATCATTTAAATTATAAAATTTAAAAACATTTACTAATTAAATGCAAACAAAAGTCACAACCCAGTAAAATTCAATTTAGTAACATTTATTTAATGTGATGGATGTTGTTGTTTTCTTGAAATTAAAACCACTCACAAAGGAACATGGCACTCACTACTAAGGTTCAAGTTTTTTTGCGGTCACCATGCCCATACATCTGTGTGCTGTGAGGTCAGTCATTTTTTCCACCACTCTTCTCCGTTCCAACTACTGTGAAACCATAACATGATGTCATTTGGCCTTCACTTGGCAGAAATGCACCATTTACATAGTAATTCTGCCTCCATTTTTTTTTTTTTTCACTCTAGGCCAGGATGAAGCAGAACTACTTGGGTACAACAAACTCAAAACGAAACACTATTGAATATGAGGACAATTCTTGGTTGTGAGGTTGCCATCAGATGGTCCAAAATATGCTTAGGGATGTATTTTTAGATTGCCATTGATATGAAATTCCCAAGTTAAAAAACTCATGGACTACTGGGAATATGCTCAAGGATCCCCAGAGAACAAAAGATCTTAGTTTAGAAGTTCTGAGCTGCTCTCTGTTGGTCTTATTCCTCTCTCCTCCTGTCTGGAAGGAGCATTAACTTATGCCATAAACAGTTTAGAATAATGTTTGAGTCATGCTAATGCAGTGTTGACTGGAAGGAAGGAAGAAGCAACAGTGAATTACCTTTTCAAGTTTGTGTACAACGGAAAGTGACAAAGATTCTTTTTCTGAAGATGGAGAATTAACAGTGTTGGAGAGGGATGATTTGTATTTATGGCTGGCTTTCGTGGTTGGGAAAAGAAGTAGTCACGATCATGGCTGACTACTATTTTACTCTTTTTAAAGGGACAATAAGTGACTAATGCTTATCTGGCATGTTATCATTTATAAAAGGCTTTCTCCAGCTTGATTATCGTCCATCTTCAACCACACCCAGATGAAGAAATTTCTCAAAGCAAGAATCATATGTTGTACAATATGCCCGAGTTTCTCCCTCTTTGGAGGCAAGGAGCTCTGGATTACATGGCATCTTTATCACTTTCTGGCTCTATGACTATGGAAAAGTTAGGTAAACCCTCCAAGCTGCATTACCCCATCTGCAAAATAAGAAGGCTATGCCCTTTTCATGGGGTTATTTTAAAGATTAATGAAGAAAATAGATATTAACAGCTGGGCACAGTACCTGTGTTAGTACTAATAATATATAATGTATAATGCTTACTCTTTGCCAGACACTCCTTATATGCCTCACATATTAACTCAATTAATCTTCATATAACAAGACTTTGAGTTAGATATTATTTTATTCCCATTTGACAGATGGGGAAAATAAGGGACAGGTTAAGTGAGTTTTGTACAGTCACCCATCTGGTAAGTTTTGGAGGTGGAATTTGAACCCAGAGTACTGGCCCCCAAATCTGTGTTCCAAAGTTCGTGCTTATTGGAAGGCTATCCACAACTTCTCCATCTTTGCTAGCTCTTAGTATTATAGCTAGAGAAAGGGATTCTCTTTACTCTTCCAACCTGCCAGCTATCCCTATTTCCATGGCCACTTCTGAGATCTTTTTAAGATGCTTCCTAAAATACTGCAACATCACTCAAATCTTTTATCCAATTAAAGTCTTAGCTCCATCTAATCTGTTTTCCACATTGAAGCTAAGCACCAGGTTTAATGTAACCATTCCTCTTCCTCATTACAACCTCTCTAAAGTTAATCATTATCCTCAAAATATTGTCATGATCTGAGCCCTGCTTTCCTTTCCAATCTCATCCCCTTCCACCTCCTCCCATTTGACATTCTAGGAATCCAGACTATTTGTAGTTTCCTGAAAATGCCCTTCACTTCCATCATACTCTAAAGCATTTTTCCTATTAACTTGACCATATTTCTGTGAGTGGCTAAATTCTTCATATACTTTAAAACTCATTTTAATCATCCTCTTGTACAGAAAGTCTTTTTTAATATTATTACTTGTACTTCCTGAATTCTAGGTGTGATTATATTCACATTTACAAAGCAAGGAAGTATTCTAATTCTTTAAATACTGGTAACTATCAATCACTATGCAGAGCTGTGACATCATGGAGGGTTTTATATCAGAGTCACTTTGGGCAGATACTAAATAGCAACTGAACCAAATATTATCACCAGATTTCCTGCTGGAACAATAGCAGTGTTGAGTGAATCCAGCTCTGGTCATGTTCATGTATCAAGAAATCTTTGTATAACACTTTGTGATCATCAAAGCTCAGAGCATGCTTTCCCAAGACCTTCCCACCTTTTCTTTGTCCCTCTCAACCCTCATTCCCTTGTTATTAAGTTCATGTTTGTCAAGAAAAAATTGGCCTCTATTTATCTGATTTGTTACACTTGACTCATCAAAAATATTTGTAAAGAGGTTTGATGTCCAGGAAGCCTCTTGAGCCTCTTGGTGTTTCTTCAAGACATTTTGTTTTCTGAGAACTGAGAGACTGTTTCTGGCCAAATCCAAGTAAATAGGATCTTCAAATAACTTAAGACTATTAAAGGGATCAAAATATATGCATGAACATGTTGGCATGTGCTCTCTTGTCCTTAAGTTATATATCCATGCCCAAGGATGGTTTTTAATTTCTCCCTGAAGTTAAATTTCAGGAAACAGGTCGTTGCACAACATGACCTAAGGAGCCCTTCTTAAACTATTACACAGCTCCCTGGGCCCTACTGGGATTTCTTTGTCCTTGATGTCACTAACATTTCAAAATCAGAAGGTGCCACCACGACAGCTAATCTAAGGATTTCTTTCAGAATGACCTTTGGCTTACTGCCAGCTAAGGTAGAACAGGGTCCTTGCTGCCAAATTACCTGCATTCTTACTTTCTGGCTGTACCAGGTAGTCTAGTCCAGGCTGTGGAAGAGCAAGCAAGCCTAAGGAAAGATAATGCAATCCATGTGTCCCAGCATAAATGTCTCTGTTTTTTACCACATGGCCGTAAGTCATTTACTCAAAGGTTCCAAATTATATTTTAAAAGTTCAACAAATAGTTCATTGTACAACAGACTTGGGCACTTAATTAGAAACCACAATACTTTGCTCATTGTATGTAATAGTAAATGGCCTTTTTCTTCCATTATCCAAATGTTGTAGGTAATTTATCATGGAAGATGTCTTGTGCAGTGCACTATGAAAGTACTGCCCTGATATACAAGTTACACAGTTATGGCCTCGTTTGAGAAAAGGGTTTTCAAGAACACTTCCTTAATAGTTCTTCCTGGTTGCTTTTTCTAATCCCTCCCAAACCACAGGATGTCCTAACTTTAAAATTTACCACAACAGCAACAAAGCCCCCATCTAGTTACTAAACACTCTTGGAGGCTTCTTTTTTGGAATTCATTTTCGGTTCTCTGCCATTGCAAGTCACTAGAGGAAAATCATCTTATTGTTTCAAAGCCAGAGAACAGAAATTGAATTCAATCACCTCTTTGGATGTGTTGACACTACGACATCCTGATTTATCATTCCCAAACCCTATTACCCTCTTGCACCAGTCAGTAACCCTTAGAGGAAGGAAGAGATGGCCATATAGTCCCTGGCTCTATATATCTGAATGAGAAGTAGAAACTTACTTACCTAATGCCAAACAGCTGGATATGTGAATACATCCTGATGTTTCCCTTCTTTATTCCATTTTCAGCCAGATGTTCGGCATCACAGAGACAACACCTAATGCTTCTAAAAAGAGTTTCAAAAATATTATGACTCTTCAGATTGGAAAGATGGGAACACAAAGACCAAGTAAGATATAATTGAAATCCATACAATCATAAAGGATTTAAATAAGTTGGCTGTAACTCATTCATGAGATCTCGGAATACTAGAAACATCCTTTGAAATTTGAGAGACTTTAAGAACAAACAAAAGGACAACTGAGTTGAGAATAAACATATGGAACTTGTTACCCCAGAGGTAGGGAATGAAGATACACATACTAATTCAAAAATATTTACATACGTTCATAGACGATCAACAGAGTTATTAAAGACAAAAATATTTGGGGTACATTGTGAACTTTTGGATATTGGTGTCGTGGAAGACAATTCCGACTTTTAGTGGGCATTCCTTGGAGTAACGGTCTGTATCCTTACGCTGGGTTGGTTGAAATCCAGTCTGGCAATTGTTACTTGCATGGTAGCTGCTTATAATTATTTGTTGAATGAATATTAATATGTATAGTGCTTGGAAGCTCTAAACTTTAAAGTACATAAACACTTACATATGCATTCTTATTTTATCCTTATTTTAATGCTTTCATATTGAAAAGGAGCAAAATTCCCAAGAGAACTGAGACGGAGGTAGTATGGGGCAGGGACAATGATTATAGCAGAGTAATTACAGTTTTGAGCTCTGTCTGGAGTCAGAAGAGTCTAGAACCCCGGCTCTACAAATCGCAGTCTTTATCACTTTAGACAAATTACTTAAACTCTCCAAACCTTAATTTCCTTGTAGGTAAAATGAAAATAATGAAAAGTCTACCTCCTACGGTTTCTGTGAGAATTAATGAGTTATCCCATATAGAGCATATTGTCCAGTGCCAGGCACATAGTAAATATTCAATAAATATAAGCTATTTTAGAGATAAGAAGTTTATTTTCAAAGATATTAAGTAGTCTAATCATCCCAAAAAACATGGCTTAGTAATTATAATACTAAAAATCAAACAGAATTTTTTGGAATCTGAACCCCGTGTTCCTTCCATGTGCCTGGCATAAGTTATTTGGCCAAGACAAAAGACTAGACTGAGTTGTCCAAGAAGAAAGAACCTGGCATTTGGTGTCTGAATGAGCTTTCCCATACAACGACAAATATGCACTCTATAGCTCATTAAGTATTGTATATATTAAGTGGAATTCGGCTTGCTTTATGATAAAAAATATCCAATTTAGTTTTGATTGATGACAGTCAACCATTGTTTGAATTTGTAAGCCTACCACAATCATCCTGGCAATGTTTGCTATATTTGCTATATATTAAATAGATTCTATCTATAGTTTTAAGTAACAACAAATATTTGCATTTATAGAAGATGTCTTATGGTTAGAAAAGGATTAGACAAAATGATATGAAGGGAACATTGCAGAAGCCCTCCTTAACAACCATTCCTCCAATGAGGCCAACATTGAAGAAACAAGTTTAGCATGAAAATTAATTAATGTTCTTTCCAAGATGTTTCATAAAATAAGCCAGCTAGTGTGTTTGGATAATAGAAAAAAAAAGATCCTATATAATATTCTTTTTAGTAAAATATAATCACCCAATATATTTCATCGATACCACGGTTATTTGTACTTAAGGGTAGAATGTGTTTAGCCACAGTTGAATTCATATTTCTCTTACTGTAAATAAAAGTGAATCAGGTTATTACATAGTATGGGCACACCGACCTCAACAGCTCGTCTTATTCTCACTATACCACCGCCTTCTCCACCACCACAAACACCACGTGGAACACGCGTCTAGCGGTGCAGAGCAAAAGAGTATGTAACATGTAGACCAAAGGTAGGAGTTGTGTCAGTTAATCCTTGCTGTGTAGCTATCACCCCAAAATATTTTGGCTTACACAACAAAATGTATTATTCCTGACAATTCTGTGAATTGGCTGAGCCGTTCCAGTCCGGGCCCACTTAGCAGCTCAGCTGGGGCTGGGTGGTCAGGATGGCATTACTCACAAGTCTGGTTGTTGGTTCACTGTCAGTGGGGTGACAGGCCACATGTCTCTCATTATCCCACAGCCTCGCCCAGATGTGTTCACATGGTGAAGGTTGCAGGATTCCCAAGAACAGCAAGAAAAAGTCCCGACAAACAAGTGATTTTCAAGCCCTTATTTGTGTCATATTGTTGATTGTCTCACTGGACAAACAAGTCATGAAGGCAAGCACAGAGCAAGGTGTGGTTAAATAGACTTTGACTCAGTGGAAAGAGTTGCAAAGTCTCATGGCAAAGACTGTCATATTAAGAGGCGTGAAGAGCTGAGGTGATATCTCCCCACTACCGCAGACTATGTATGACACTATTCTGTGAGAATTTTCTACCAGAAGTTGTTCTGCATTTCACAAAGAACCTTTACAACCATTCTTATTCCATCCTCTCAAAAATTTTGGAGGGAACATCAATGATAAAGATAGTCATTTAAACAGATTAGTGGAGTGACTTTTGTCCAGCCATTTACTATTTCATCATTAGATAGAATTACAACAGCGTCTGTGTCATGACATTGCTCAGAGAATTAAATGAGATGATTTTGTGTAAATTATTTAGCACAAGCTCAAATTATTAGCTTTTAAGCTTTTATTATACATTTAAAAATACTCTCTGGGCACTTACCATATTCCTATGAATCACTATAGAATATTTCTAAGAATTTGATAAGGTAACATTATTGAGCCAAATTATCTGTACTTTATTCTAGTTTTTATCTCTTTAATTTTTTTTTATTATTTTAGTATAGTTGACCCAGAATGTTACATGTCTATCTTTAACTTGAGGCAAATTACTTAGCATTTTGGATGCTATATTGTTTTCCTCATTTGTGAATTAAGCATAAAAATAATCATATCTGCCTCATTAGATTGCTGTGAAAATTGCACATAAATACCTAGAGAAGTGTCTGTCACTCATGAATACAAAACAGATGATGATTATTGTTATGTCAAGGCACTGGACTAGGCTATACACACACACACACATACACACACACAGAAAAATAAAAATACCTATTAAATATGTCATTATGTATATATTACAACCTATTTGAAGAGTAAGACATTAAAAAAGTTAACAGATCAATAAATTATAATTGCAAATCATGATTAGTACCATGATAGATAATATTATGAAAAGTAACTTAGAGAGGAACTTCTTCTTCTTTTTTTTTTTTTTTACGTTATGTTAGTCACCATACAATACATCATTAGTTTTTGGTGTAGTGTTCCATGATTCATTGTTTGGGTATAACACCCAGTGCTCCATGCAATACGTGCCCTCCTTAATACCCATCACCAGCCTATTCCAATCCCCCACCCTCTCCCCTCTGAAACCCTCAGTTTGTTTCTCAGGGTCCATAGTCTTTCATGGTTCATCTCCCCCTCTGACAACACCCCTTCATTTTTCCCTTCCTTCTCCTAATGTCCTCCCTACTATTCCTTATGTTCCCCATATAAGTGAAACCTTCAACAGACAAATGGATAGAGACAAACTTCTGATCATAGGATGGCAACAGGTCTCTCCAGTAAAGTACTATTTCAGCTAAGAATTCAACAATCCAAGAAATTTGAGATTTTCCAAAAAAGAAAAATTAAAGGCAGAGAGATAAAGCAACTTGCTCAAGGTTGTACAAGGGAGAAGTGGATAAGCCAGGAAGTTTCTCTGTGATAACACAACTACTCTAAATGTTATTGGCCCTGGGGACAAATGCTGCTGAACGCTCAGTGAGCTTGATAGCATCTCAAGATGTTAAACTCTACTCATGGGTGGGTTGCCGTCCTATGTACCTTATTCAGCTTATGGAAACTTTCACCTGAAGACTGAAAAAACCTAAACTGTGGCTTTTGAAATTAAAAGCTAGTAATCCTGTGCTTTGTTGTGGTCCATAATCCTTTCTGGAATGTAAGTTTATTAGATAGAGAAATGAGAAAATAGTTTTAACTCAACAAGAGTGTGAACAGGTATCAAAATTTGAGGGATACGGCTAAAGGTGCTCAGAAAGAAACAGATAGCTTTATACACTTCTAGTGAAAAAGGAAAAAAAGAACTCAACCTGAAGACCTCAGATTACACCTTAAGAAGGTAGGGAAAAAAGGGAAGCGTAACCCCAAAATAAGAAGAATGAGGGAGTTATAAAGGCAACAGCAGAAATCAATGAAAAAAGAAAACATGTATAATAGAGAAAATGAACAAAGCCAACTCAACTCTCACACCTTGTTGTTTGGAATAGAAAATGGTACGAACACTTTGGGAGAAAATCTGGCTCTTCCTAGTAGTGTAGAGTTCACACCTACCCTACAACCCAGATATTCTACTCCTAAGTAGTCAAGAAAAGTGAAAATAAATATTCACAAAAAGACTTGTACAAAAATGTTCATAGCAAACTTACTTATTATAGCTCCCAATGGGAAACAGCTTAACTGCCCATCAATAGAATAAACAAATATGATTAATAATAATAAAAAAAAGAACGAATTACCAAAGAGGCAACGTATATTTGCATATAATACTTCTTTCAATGCCCATAACTCTGTGACATATCATTATTTCCCTTACTCTAGTTATGAGAAATCTGAGGCACAGAGATGATAATTTGCCTAAAAGTAGATCTCTAGGGAGGGAACAGACCGAGGACTCAAACCCTGATGGGATGCCAGATGCTTTGCTCTTAAGCAATATATTATGCTTCCCTGTGTTCACCTAAAACAATCAGATCCCTGGAGTGATGTGTAGTACAAAAGGTTTTCTTGGAAAACTGTGCGGAAATACATGTTCCCAAGCAAGTGTGGATGTAGGGGGAGGATGATTCTATACATGGAGTCTTACTTGCTCCTGGACGCACAGACCTATCCAGACAAGAGAAGGCTGAAGAAAGATCGAAATATTACCAGTTCTAACATGGCTGCTACAACTACCAGACCGACTTGGGGAAGATTCTGTGCCGACAGATTGTTAGATGAGGTCCCAGGAGATAGAGATTCTAAAAACAGCTCTGTGACGAGGTAGCTGAGAACTAGGGGAGGTCATGTCACCCTCTCTGAAGTTCATCAATCCATTAAGGAGGCAGAACTTGAGATTCGACCTTCCCTTAAGTTAAGAGATTCTATGTCTCTCTTCCTAACAGATGAAATCCTAGTTCCACTTTCTCATTATTAGTGCTCATTTCTAATAATTGATCCATAAAAAACTAGCATCTGTAAGAACATAATTTACATAGAATAACAAATTATTTGTATTTCAATGTCCAAAAAGAGTTTCTCCTATTGGGAGGATTGTAATCGTGGCGAGGAGATGCTTATGACACAGTAGAAATAAGAAGTAGCTTCTTAGGGGTGAGACCGGCATGGTTCAAATCCCAGTTCAGGGCTTTCTAGCCACATGAACCTGAGCAATGCTCCTCCCGTCTCTGTGTGCTCATCTGTACGTTGAGAATGTTAAGTGCATGTACCTCAATGACTTGCTGCCTGCTCTGTCTGGGCAGCCATTTCCAGAACCTGTTCCAAACCCATCCTTTCCCAAAGTAAGTCCAACATGTCGCCAAGAAGACCCCCTTAGTAGCCGCCTCTCTCTGCTTTAAGTTGCAAAGGCTAGGGGAGACTAGATGAATTCTGGCTTTATTAATACCCTGGATACAATGGGGTAGGTTTGTTTAAAGCAGTGAGATATACTATAAACTCAGCAAGGATAATCAATCTCCACTTGTAGTATCACATCTTCAGGAGTTAAAAAAATAATTTTAATTTTAAAATAAAAGGAATAAGAAATGGAAGCCTGGATGTCCCTCTACTATTTCAAAATCAAGCAGGAAATTTAGTTTATAGGTGGGTTCAAGAAAGGACTCCCATCTTCTTTGGACTATTGAAACAATTTAGCTCATATCCCCTCTTCTACTGCAATTTGTTTGTTCTTCTGTTTAGTGCTTATCTTTGTGGAAGTCCTATGGGACATCCCTCCCTGTCTCCCTTCCTCCTCCCTTCCCTCCCTCTCTGCCTCTCCTCTTCCTCTTTCTTCAACTGTGGTTTGAACCGTTGAAAGGCAGACCTAGTATTTGGTTCTTTGTTCTGTGTCTTGCCACTTAGCACAGATTCTGTCATAGGATAAGTGTTCAATCACCGTTTGCTCATTTAAATCGATCATTATAAACAAACTTCTTGCAGCTGGTATGGACCAGTGCCTTTTCCATTGGAAGCTCTTCCTGAGAAACACATGGAGCATGGGGAAATGAGAACAGAGTAAGTAATCTAACCTAAATCTAACCTTGTGAAGCCCCGTGACACACCCAGAATGCAACAGTCCAAATATGAATTCAGTCCTTGGCTTATTTTTCTTTTCTTTGTTGGCTTCAATACTGACCTTGAGTCATGGGCCAGACTGTGATACAAACAGGACATTTTTTTTGTTGTTCTTGCATTTACTTTAGTATTCCACACTAAAATCCAGAAATGCTTTATCAATGGATTAATATAATAATACTAATAATGGGATAGTACGATAAAAAATTAAAACAATTATACAAATACATAATTAAACAATAGTACGTAAAATATAAAATGCTCCAGGAACTTATCAGAATCTTCTAAGAACTTCATTGAAACACACATTCTGGGGCCGCTGGGTGGCTCAATCGATTGGGCTGCTGCCTTTGGCTTGGGTCAGATCCCAGGTTTCTGGGATGGAGTCCCGCATTGGGCTCCCTGCTCAGCAGGGAGTCTGCTTCTCCCTCTGCCCTTCCCCCCTGCTTGTGATCTCTCTCTCTCTCTCAAATAAATAAATATTTTTTTTTAAAGAAAGAAACCCACATTCTGACATCCATACTCTTACCCTTAGATTTATATAGCACAAAAGGGACAATAGTCATGATGTTAGATAGAGGATTTTAGTATCAGTGGCCTAAGGATGAATCAAGAAACTTAAAAATTTTAAAGAAACTTAAAAATTTTAAAATAGAATAAAATTTTGAAAGGATACATATGTACACACATGCATATATATTTATCCCTACACTATTCAGTGACGGTGGTCATAGATATTAGTAATATCTATCAGTATAATAATAAAACTACATATTGGATACACATTGTCTGTGGGGCATTGCATACAAGTTTATGTATTATTTATACTTCAAATAAATTTATGAGATAGAAAATAGAGGACATTAAATAAATTGCCAAAGCTGTGCATGTATTAAGTAGCACGGCCAGTATGCAAACCCAGAAAGTCCGACTTCAGAGCCCCATCATCATCACCACAATGTATTTGGTATATTTAGTAGATAAAATAACATTTTACCCAATGTATTGTAAAATCTGATATAAATTTAGGAAATTCCCTGTATACATAAATTATAATTATTTCTTACTTTTTTAAAAGATCTATTTATTTGTGTGTGAGAGAGAGAGACAACCCTCGAGCAGAGAGGAGGGGCAAGGGGAAAGAATCTCAAGCAGACGTCTGGCTGAGCTGAGTGTGGAGCCTGATGCGGGGCTGGATCCTAAGACCCCGAGATCATGACTTGAGCTAAAATCAAGAGTCCTATCCTTAACTGATTGAGTCACCCAGGCACCCCTAATTATTTCTTTTTTTTTAATTTATTTTTTAAATTAAATTCAATTAACCAACCTATAGTACAGATGTAGTATAGATGTAGTTTCAGATGCAGAGTTCAATAATTCATTTGCTGCATGTAACACCCAATGCTCATCACATCATGTGCCCTCCTTAATGCCCACCACCCAGTTACCCCATCCTCCCACCTGCCTCCCCTCCAGTGACCCTCAGTTTGTTTCCTATAGTTATGTCTCTCATGGTTTGTCTCCTTCTCTGATGTTTTCCCATTCCATTTTCCCTCCCTTCCTCCATGATCCTCTGTGCTGTTTCTTACATTCCACATGAGTGAAACCATGTGATAATTGTCTTTCTCCGATTGATTTATTTCACTCAGCATAATACCCTCCAGTTCCATCCACGTCAGTGCAAATGATAAGTATTCATCCTTTCTGATGGCTGAGTAATATTCCATTTTATATATATATATACCATATCTTCTTTATCCATTCATCTGTCGATGGATATCTCAGTTCTTTCCATAGTTTGGCTATTGTGGACATTGCTACTATAAACATTGGAATGCATGTGCCCCTTTGGGGTAAAAAAGGAGAGATCATGACCAACACCAAGGAAATTCAAACAATTTTAAGAACATATAATAAGCAACCATATGCCAACAAATTAGGCAATCTGGAAGAAATGGATGCATTCCTAGAAACTTATAACCTACCAAACCTGAAACAGGAAGAAATAGAAAGCCTGGACAGACCTATAACAAGGAAGGAAATTGAAACAGTAATAAAAAATCTCCCAACAAACAAGAGTCCGGGGCTGGAGGGCTCTCCAGGAAATTCTACCAAACATTTAACGAAGAACTAATACTTATTCTTCTGAAGCTGTTTCACAAAATGAAAATAGAAGGAAAACTTCCAAACTCATTCTATGAGGACAGCATTACCTTGATCCCAAAACCAGACAAAGACCCCACCAAAAAGGAGAATTACAGAACAATATCCCTGATGAACATGGATGCAAAAATTCTCACTAAGATACTAGCCAGTAGGATCCAACAGTACATTAAAAAAGATTATTCACTACCATCAAGTAGGAGTTATTCTTGGGCTGCAAGCCTGGTTCAACATTCGCAAATCAATCAATATGATACATCACATTAATAAAAGAAAGACAAGAATCATATGATCCTCTCAATTGATGCAGAAAAAGCATTTGACAAAATACAGCATCCTTTCTTGAGTAAAACTCTCCACAGTGTAGGGATAGAGGAAACACACCTCAATATCATAAAAGCCATATATGAAAAGTCCACAGTGAATATCATTCTCAATGGGGAAAAACTGAGAGCTTTTCCCCTAAGGTCAGGAACACAGTAGGGATGCCCACTCTCACCACTGTTGTTCAGCATAGTACTAGAAGTCCTGGCTTCAGCAATCAGACAACAAAAAGAAATAAAAGGCATTCAAATTGGCAAAGAAGTCAAACTCTTATTCTTCACAGATGACATGACACTTTATTCAGAAAACCCAAAAGACTCCACTCCAAACTTCTAGAACTCATACAGCAATACTGCAATGTGGCAGGATATAAAAGCAATGAACAGAAATCAGTTGCATTCCTATACACTGAGACAGAAGAAAGAGAAATTAAGGAATTGATCCCATTTACAATTGCCCCCCAAACCATAAGATACCTAGGAGTAAACCTAACCAAAGAGGTAAAGGATATGTACTCTAAAAACTACAGAACATTTATGAAAGTAATTGAGGAAGACACAAAGAAATGGAAAAAAACATCCCATGCTCATGGATGGGAAGAATAAATATTGTTAAAATGTTTATGCTGTCCAGAGCCATCTACACATTCAATGAACTCCCTATCAATATACCATCCACGGTTTTCACAGAGCTGGAACAAATAATCCTAAAATTTGTATGGAACCAGAAATGACCCTGAATAGCCAGAGGAATGTTGAAAAAGAAAACTCCTAATTACTTCTTATTTTTTAGCAACAAACTGGGTGGACATTAAAACACGGGGCATCTTCTGTTTCTTACATAAATTTGCGAGTGGATGGTAGTCAAAATCTGAAGCAACCTTGATTTTAGTACATGGGCAGAACTAGCCTTGTTGGTCCATGCTGAAATCCCCATGCTTCCTCCCACTCCCGCCCCTGAATTTTTCACATAAAAATTATTCAACAAGACTAATATGCACAGTCAGATGAAGACTTCAGAAAATATAAACACTAAGAGATTATGATAAACAATAAAAAGAAAATAATACTAACCTAGAAAACTAAAATGAACACGCAGGCAAAAACATATAGTTTTATCTTCTGCCTGAAACTTTTAGGATTAACCTATGCTAAAAACTCTTATCATCTGTAGGTCCCTAAAGAGTGTCTTCAAATGTGGGACGTGTACCTTCAGGGAATGCTTAAGATGCTCCATTAGGTTGAAGAAAGAAAATACTAGAACTTCTGCTTGTATTTATTTGTAAACATAAGTCAATTATTTTACAAATATTTAAAACATAGATGGACAAGGAAGGCCTCATTCAGGCCACCTAGCAGATGGTCACCTCCTACTCAAGAGATGTCCAGAGGGAAGAGCGGAAGTCCCAAAATGGGGAGGGATTGGCAGTGGAATTTTCATTTTTCTCTTTTTTTTTCATGCATTGCAATAGTTTGTAGTTTACTTTTATCCACTTAAGTGAATTTACAAATTATATCAAATAGTTTTAAGAAATCTAATGCTAATGAAATGAGTAAGAGTCTTAAAATATTCCTATAAAGAAATTGAAAATTGAAGATAGTGTTAACAATGTAAGCATAGTAGCATCCAACAACATGGACAAAGAAGCTGACCCATTCTTCTAGAACAAGTTTTTATCCCCCGTGCTATGAAATAAAAATAAGACGTTAACCTGAATATTTAAAATTATTTGGGAGACTATGCCAACTATGGGTTTGTATCCATTTCAATTAATTATGAAGCTCGTCTTGAGGGCATATTGTACCTTGATAGTTTGCAAGTCAATAACAGCATGATGCCGTCATTAGTAAGACGTAGCCCTTGGATCTTTCTAACAAAGCTTTAAGATATTTGGAACTGAAGCAGGCACTTTTCAGAATTTCTCTCAAGGTAAAATAAATGCTCAGGAACCACTTTTGAAATTCTTTACTAACAAAAAACTGAAATCATTAGAGTACCAGTTACTTAGTCGGCTGGAGAGAAATGCCCGCAGGAAGTAACAGACAATAATGGGGTCAGAAGGTAAAATGCATTCCCTTGTCAGGCAAAAGAGTTTTAAGGCTCATAAAACAAAAACATCATTTTCAAATTATCTTCTCCTGTTCAAATCTACATATCTTTATGAAGTAACTTTTTCAGTAATCACAAGCCCTTAAAGTCAGTTATGAAATAAATATTTTAGGGGGCGCCTGGGTGGCACAGCAGTTAAGTGTCTGCCTTCGGCTCAGGGCGTGATCCCAGCGTTATGGGATCGAGCCCCACATCAGGCTCCTCCGCTATGAGCCTGCTTCTTCCTCTCCCACTCCCCTGCTTGTGTTCCTTCTCTCGCTGGCTGTCTCTCTCTGTCAAATAAATAAATAAATAAAATCTTTTAAAAAAAAAGAAATAAATTAAATTTAGAACCAAATCTTTGAATTTCTGTAATACGGTGTATTAAACCAATGTTTTATAAAATATTAAGCTGATTAATTTGTCTTGCTCTCATTAAACTAATCCAATGCGTTAATAACAATAATACGTACTGTTATCACAGAAACAATGTTAGTTGTTCACTCCATCGTTCTCTTTTTCTGGACACAGGTGAAGACTTCATTCCCCAGCCTTGCTCACTGTAAGGTCAGGTTATTTGACTGAATTCTGGCCAATGACATATAAATTGAAGAGTCCTGCGCTAACAGCGGAGCCTGGCCCTTAAACTTCTTGTGCAATCTTTTAGATTTTATGTCCCCTTTTTTAAGTGATTGTGGAGGCTACGCATTGCAACATTGCAATATGAACTCAGCCTGAAGTTACATGAGAGAAAATTACCCCAGAAAGCATACTGACATTGGACTCTAACATAAGCCAGAAATAAAATTTATTATGAGAAGCTAATGAAAAGTCATTGTCGTTACTACAAGGGAGACAGTATTACTAAGACTAATGTAATTGTTAATAATATTTTAATGACAGCAAAATGTTTTTGTACTATTATTAAAAATAATAAAAATTGTGTAACTTTATATCATTTTCATGTAATAGTTTTTAAACATCTAGTTTTGCACATCTTGTACTATATATATTTCCAAATGTATACATATATTTGTGTTGCATGATTTTTTTTCTTGATGAAGAGGCAATCAACCATTTAGAGGTAGTTAACTTGAAATATATGGTTAGTTAATAAATTGTCATCATGTGCTATTTAATTATTTAATTTATAACCTATTTAAGGGTATCAATAGGATACCCTCAGACTTGTTATTTTCACAAATCTAATCCATATATCTAGGTCCTAAAAGACAAGAAATCCTATTTCCATACATCTCTTCTGATCTTCACCCAACTGTAGTTGATATAGGTCACCATACACAACTAATGATTTCATAAAGTAGAGAGTGTTAGTACCAAGGGATTAAACCAGTTAGTATGCATGGCTGAGGATAGAACTCTCTCTAAAACACTCATATCCTTGAAATTCTGTAATGTATAAGCATTATGTCTGAGAAATAAAAACAGAAAAAATGATTCAATTTTACATGGAAAAAATTAAAAAGCAGTAAATGTGAATTTTCATGTGGGAGATAGATGTTTCTCTCCACATATATTCGTGAATAGATGTACACATACACAAATATGTATGCACACACTTACACACATATTGGGTATTTATTTTATTGAGTCAGAATTTTTTTATCCGAGAGACTCATTTATTACTTGAACTGAAAGTGATTGTGGTAAAATTGAAGTGAACCTTAGCTGCAAGGAAAAAATGAGGGTCTTGGGTCTCATTTTCCCGAGTTAAATCAAGATCACATGCTTCTTTCCATGGTTTGATAGAAAATTTTTGTCCTTTTCCAGGTACAAAAGCCAAAGAGTCAATTTTCTAGCTCTTAACATCTATGCATTTTCAAGAATAGCTGCTAAGCTCACAGAGAGTGCCCGAGGGCCCGCTTCAGAATGTATCCTTTTTGAAAAGTTGGTGGCTCTTAAAAGTCGAGGATTAAAAGCAGTAGGAAGACTGGCCTTTGAAATCTTTGAAACTGTTGACAGCTATAAGCTCTCTGGGACCTTCTGGTCACAATAACATCTACTGAGTGCACTTTTGGCCATGTCTCACTAGAAGTTCTCACCCTATCATCTGATCAAAAGTTTGACCCTCTAGGTCACTTTGTGAGAGTTTCCAATATTCTTTTCAAAAGGCAAGGCCAACATTTCCACACAACTAAAGCTAGATGAAAGTGTTCAGAATAACGATGGCTCCCTCTCAACTTCAAGAAACCCTTCCAACAGTAGGGCTTTGCCTCATTATTTTTCAAAACAGTGCTATGGTCTGAGTATTTGTGTTTCCCCTAAATTCCTAAGTGTAAGCCCTCATCCCCAGTGCAATAGTATTTGGAAGTAGGGCCTTTGGGAGGTAATTAGGTCATTAGAATGGAGAGCTCATGAATGGGACTAGTACCCTTGTAAGAAGAGCCATGAGAGATGATGGCACTCTCTGTCATTTAAGAACATAGCAAGAAGGCAGCCATCTGCAAACCAGGAAGAGGGCTCTCACCAGACACGCTGAATCTACTACCTCCTTGATCTTGAACTCCCCGGGCTCCAGAAATAAATGCTTATTGTTTAAGCCACCCAATCTACGGTATTTTGTTATAGCAGCTAAGACAAATGGCAATCAATCAATCAACCAAGCACTCTGAATATAGCAAGCTACTTGGATACAAAATTTATGTTATAAATGTTGGAAGTTGATAACACAGTGCTATGAAAGCAATTTTGCAACTGTCTGTCGTCTTTACTTCTAAGGAGTGACTCGGTTTGTAGCAATAATTGTGGTGAGAACTATCCATTTCCTCTCATCTCTCTTGGTCAGTGGAGTTGCAGGTTTCGTTAGAGAGATGACATTTTGGGGGATGTCATCTATTATTAGTTAATGTAGAAATCTTTGTTATGTTTAATGTAACTCAAGGTAGGGAAGGGGCAAATGCTCTCTTGGCATAATAAGGTCATGGTTATTCATTCATAAGAATTAGTAACAAGGTTTTCACAGCAGAGTGCATATGACTTTTTTATGTCCCTGGATTATTTGGGAGAATTTATGTTGCTTCAGAAGGAAGTGGCAAGATGTGTTTGATTTTAGGTACTCTATAAAATACCAGATGTAGCCCCAAGTGCATGTTCTCCTCATCTCATCCTTGCTTCTATATGAGTGAGCAGGAGCCAAAAAACCACTAAAAACAGAGTTCATCCCTGACTCTTATGGGTCTCTTATTAGACCAGGGAGGGAGAGCCAAGAAAGCCATTGACATCTTAGGCTGCAGCATTTACAAGACATGAGAATGGGCTAACATGGACTGAGATTTTATTATTTGAATAAAAAAATTCATCCCCCCTTCCCTGACCCACACAACAGATAAAAGAGGAAGATGCGGTTAAGAAAGAGAGTACTTCTGCACATTAGGCAGAATGGTACAGGTAAATGTCCCTGAAGTATATTGCACTCACAGTAACCACTCCGAGCGGGTTATAGAAATAGACCCATCTCTCTAAGGACACAGGGAAAGAAGGCATGGCTATATGGCTTACATCGTGTAATTTCACTTTTCTACCTTGAAAGTTTGTTTGACTGCTTAAAAAAAAAATATTTTGGTAGGGATTTTAGTCTTTGAGTTTCCATAACAGAATACCAGAGATGGGGTGGATTAAACAGGGGAAATTTGTTTTCTTATAGTTCTGGAGGCTGGAAGTCCAAGATCAAGGTGCCTACAAGGTTGGTTTCTGGCTAGACATGGGTTCTGGGCTTGCAGAAGCTCGCCTTCTCACGGTGTGCTCACGTGCACAGAGAGTGCGCTCTGGTTTCTCTTCCTCTTCTTACTAGGACACCAGTCCTATGGGATTAGGGCACCACCCTCATGACTTCACTTAATCACCTCTTTAGAGGCCCCAGCAATATGGTCACATTGATAGTTAGGGTGTCAACTTATGAATTTTGAGGGGACACAATTCAGTCCGTAACAGTAGACGTCGTGTTTAAAAAAATTAAAACCTTATGGGATAAAAGAGAAGACTAGCAAATGAAGCCAGGAGTTAAGTTACTGAAACTAAATGTATCTTAGAAGGTCCTGGCTAACTACATGGACTCAAGTTAACTCTGCACTTCCCAATAGCCAAGAGAAAGAAGTCAACAACAGTTATAGAGCTCACAATAAATTCTTACTTGCTACTCAGGGGAAACAAAGCTTTTCTTAGAGTCAAGTCCTCAAAGATATTTCCCCCATTTCAGTTATACCTGTAGAGTTCAAGCAAAAGCCAGTTTAATAACACTGTGTCTTACTGTATCTCTCACCGCTGGCTGTGGGAATAAAAGCAAATCAAGCATCTGGTAAAAGTATTTCTATGAAAAGTCCGCACAGTGTGTGTCAAACGCATAGCTATCAGGTGACACTCTCAGTAAGCTAACAGTTCAACAATTGTTATTTAAATATCTAAAATAAGAAACAATGAGTAGTATAAAATTAATTTCCATATTCTGCCCTTTATTTATCAAAAAGGTACACTATGGTGCATAGTTTTAACCAAAAGGAAAAACAAAAAAATTCAAATAATATGGTTACAAGGAAGTTTTTTCTTCCTATGTCTGTTCTCCATCCAAACGTTCAGCATAGTTTTTATTTTACACATTTGGGAGGGCAGTGTGAAAACTACAGGGCGTCCTGTGACTTACTTAAACTGTATCTGAGTTGCTTGGGGTTGCATAGAAGGGTGAAGAAATAAACACATGGGTAAAATAATTTATCACAAAAGGACTTCAGCTTTGGAAGGAATGACTATATGGTTCAGCAGCTCCATTGATAAATTAGAAGTTTCTGAGCTTAAGGATTGGCTTCTAAAAAGGAAATGACTATTCTATGTCAGTAGAATTCTATATTCTATGTCAAACACACCTCAAGTTAAAATGTTATGTTAATCGCCATGCATCGTTGGAACTTCATTACCCGGTAGATACCGCCCTAGATGGTGATGTTATGCACAAAGGAGCCTTGTGGATATAATCCAGGGACCCCGGGAAGCTCTCTCTAATTTAAGCATTCCACCACCTCACTTGCGAAAGTGCTCACTTTCCCTGCCTATGAATCACCAATAGGGGAAAAACAAGCTGGGGGCAGTTGCTCCAAGAGGCAAGATTCAAATACATTTCTTTATTAGTGAGCATGTGCCTTCCAAGCCCTTTAAAAAATTTGCCCTCTTTTTATTCAGTTAGTAACCATCACTTCAAAATTCAGGGAAAACCTCCACCATAGTCAGATCATGGAAAATGTACACAGGGTGTTAAGAGGAGAGTGTGTGTTTTTCAAAGTAGCCTTAAAAGGCCCTGATGGGGGAAATTCAAATGTGTTGGAAAAAGAAAATGGATAGTTACTAAGAGTATAAGAGAAAAAATTAAAATAAGTGAGACAAATAAGCGAGACAAAAAATAAGCGAGAAAAAAATAAGCGAGAAAAAAATAAGCGAGACAAAGAGTTTGAAACCCAGATGAGTCGTGATTGAGGTTGGACACGGTCTTGCGGGGCTAGGTGAGGCTCTAAGAGTAGATGCAGCCTCAAGGGCCACTTAGCCTCTGAATTGAAAACAAAACCCTTAGGTTTCCTGGTGGTTCACTGAGCCCTTTCCACATCGGACCACATGGCCTCCCTGGAATTTACGTGACACTGTCATCCTCAGCACTGGCACACTCCGGTATCCGAAGCTGTCTCTATGTTNAAATAAATTCAAATGTGTTGGAAAAAGAAAATGGATAGTTACTAAGAGTATAAGAGAAAAAATTAAAATAAGCGAGACAAATAAGCGAGGCAAAAAATAAGCGAGACAAAAAATAAGCGAGACAAAGAGTTTGAAACCCAGATGAGTCGTGATTGAGGTTGGACACGGTCTTGCGGGGCTAGGTGAGGCTCTAAGAGTAGATGCAGCCTCAAGGGCCACTTAGCCTCTGAATTGAAAACAAAACCCTTAGGTCTCCTGGTGGTTCACTGAGCCCTTTCCACATCGGACCACATGGCCTCCCTGGAATTTACGTGACACTGTCATGCTCAGCACTGGCACACTCCGGTATCCGAAGCTGTCTCTATGTCCTCAGGTTCAGTGGGTGGTCGGTGTTATTTTACAGAGAGAGAAACAGAAGTTCCATAGGAGTTAAGTAACTCGCAAAGTGTCGAACAATGCTTCAGATATTCTTGAGAAAAAGCGATTCTTATTTATTTGGAAGAAAAATGATTTTGAGGGCGAATAGATGTGAAAGAGCTATGTTCTACATTTACAAGGGATTACAAAACACAGCAGTGATGACTTTGCAGATTATTTCTCTAATTTAAAACGTGTGGGGATTCCACATTTAAAAAGGCCATTATTAATATTTTCCCCCCATNTATTTTACAGAGAGAGAAACAGAAGTTCCATAGGAGTTAAGTAACTCGCAAAGTGTCGAACAATGCTTCAGAGGGCTGATATAGAAGCTCAGGGCACATCTCCTTACCCAGATATTCTTGAGAAAAAGCGATTCTTATTTATTTGGAAGAAAAATAATTTTGAGGGCGAATAGATGTGAAAGAGCTATGTTCTACATTTACAGGGATTACAAAACACAGCAGTGATGACTTTGCAGATTATTTCTCTAATTTAAAACGTGTGGGGATTTCACATTTAAAAAGGCCATTATTAATATTTTCCCCCCAGTTTTTGAAAATTCTGGAGGACCAGTGCACTCACATGGGTTAATTTACCTATGTTGATCATCATTTCTCTGATATCTGCTCTGGTCTACAGAGTGTAGAGTTTAGGAGAAGACACCCTCCTTATCCTACAAGAAAATTGGACAGATCTTAGCTTTGAGATGTAATGTTTCCAGATGGTTGAAATCGAAAGCAGACTTCCTCTCCTCGCCTGTTCAGCCAAAGTTTTATGCAGCAGTAAATAAGCTATTTTTTGCTTGTGGCTCATTTTATTGCAGGATACAGAAGGATTGAGGTGACTGATTTTGGGGAGAATGATTCCCTTCTCCATATATTTGGAAGGGTAGATACTGCTTCTGACTTGAAACAGGAATACATAGCTCACAAGGTTAACTTCAAGAGTACTTCAGGATTCTGTTGATTCTTTGATTTTATTGGCTTTTCCCATAAGACGTTTCTAAAACTTGCAGAATACTCCCAATTTCTATTTTCCCAGGCTGAGGCAGAAAAGCACAATGATGTTTCTTGCCCTTAAGCTTTAAATAGTAAATGTATTTTCATGTAAGTAAAAGCTCAGTACATTAATTTTTATTTCATATACGACAATGAACAATTTGAGAGAAAATAATATCCTTGAAAATCTATATTAGATTTTGTAAACACCAATTTTCTCATTGATGGGTGTGTGACCATAAAGGAAACAGTTGACAAATGAGTTGGAAAGTTGGTCATTTAGTTTACAAATGTAATTTCAACTGTTTTCTGACTCATAATTTCTATCCCATTTTTGGTAGAATATTGTGGTAGAAATGGTAGAAACCATTTCAGCCATGATCTTTGCCGAATATTTCTGGGTCTTCCCCAATATATTGAACAAAGAGAATATGAACGGATTACATAGAGGAATTAACAGAACCCATAGTGTATGTGAAATCTGGTTCTAGAATACGACAAAATTTAATTATTATATGCTGTATTGTATGTTCAACCCCTCCCAATCTATCAAGATTAAAAAGAGAAGGACGCAAGGGCACCTGGGTGGCTCAGTTGTTGGGCGTCTCCCTTCTGCTCAGGGCGTGATCCCGACGTTATGGGATTGAGCCCCACATCGGGCTCCTCTACTGTGAGCCTGCTTCTTCCTCTCCCACTCCTCCTGCTTGTGTTCCCTCTCTCGCTGGCTGTCTCTATCTCTGTCAAATAAATAAATAAATAAAATTTAAAAAAAAAAGGAATGCAATATTGTTGCAGAATCATCTCGATGCTTTTTTTCTTTTTTTTCTTTTTCTTTTTTTTTTTTTTTTTNNNTTTTTTTTCTTTTTTTTCTTTTTCTTTTTTTTTTTTTTTTTTTTACCTCTATGCCTGCTGGAAGTGAGTACTTGTTTTCCTCATCTTCAAATGTGTGGATGATGGGGATATCAGCACTGTGAATTTTCCAAGATCTGCAGAATTCAGGTGCTTACTTAGGGTGAAGCAAGAACTCAGCAAGTGCCTAGAATGGTGGTTGGAAAGAATTTTGATTATACTCCCTATAAAATAGTTATACATCTCCTCCTCCACAAGCAAGTGGGAAGGAAACAAGGCAGGGACTACAAACTTAGGAGAGAGGGTAGATCATGTGAACCTCTCTGGTTCATTTCTATGGATATGTGCTGAGTGTTGATGGTGTACTGGGTACAGCACTTGGCAATTGCTATGGGCTAAATTTTTATGTCCCCCCCACCCCAAAATCACATGTTGATTCCTAGTCCCTAAGATGATCATACTAAGGAGTAAGGCCTTCAAGAGCTGGTTAGGTTGTGAGGGTGGAGTCCTCATGAATGGGATTAGGGCCCTGAGAAAGGAAGCCCCAGAGCGACTTCTCTTCTACAATGCGAGAACTCAGTGAAAAAATGTCATGGATGAACAAGGAAGAGGATCCGCATCAGATACGGAATTTGCTGGAGTCTTGATCTTGGACTTCTCAACCTCCAGAATTATGAGAAATAAATTTCTGTCATTTATTTATTTATTTTTTAAAGTAAGCTCTATGCTCAACATGCGGCTTGAACTCACAGCCAGGAGACCAATAGTTGCATGCTCTACCAACTGAGCCAGCCAGGTGCCCCATAAATTTCTTTCATTTAAGTGGATGGTGTGGGATTTTCTTATAGCAGTCTGAACAGACTAAGACAGCATCTTTATTCAGTGATGAAAAAGACACAGTACTTGACCAAGGACTGAACACCTTAGTTGGTTTGCTTTTAGACCATCTTAACTTGTGTCTGGGTAGGGTTTCTAAAGGAAGGGATTTTTGAAAGAGGTACAAATCAGGAAAGAAAAAGATGGAAAGGGGTTCGAGTGAAGAAGGCAACCAGAACAGAGGCACAAAACTGTGAAACATAGTGCACGCATAGGAGCCTGGAGACTAGAGGCAATTTTAATTACTGCAGCACAAAATCTAGAGGCAAAGAACATAAGAAGTAACTGGTAATAGTCATAAATAATCTCTTTTTCTGTCTCCTTGTGAGATAATAAGCGTGATTATGGAAGCAAATGTGCCCGGTTTGCTCCAATAGTCCCAGCATTTAGCAAATGGCTGAGAATGTCTTATTAATGAACAATTATTTATTGATGTATGAGTGTTTGACCTGAATAAAAAGCAGTGTGAATCAGTTCAGAGCAAGGGATAGATTTTCAAAATATTCAGTATGTAAAAATACAGGGACTTGCCAATCAAAATGACAAACCACATCTGGGTGCCTGCATTAATTAGATCACACGCACTCCAGGACAAGGCATAGCATAGTGTTAAAGATGAAAACTCAGAAATGATCTTAGCTCAAATCCTGGCATCCAGACTTCCTAGCCATGTGCTCCTGGGCAAGTGATTTAATCCATCTGCACTTTGGTTCGCTCAAATGCAGAATATAGTACATACCTCATCATGTGATTCTGAGACTTACAGGAGTTAATTCCCATCAAGCACTTAGAATAAAGCCTGGCGGACAGCATATGTTCAATGAAAAACTCAGATTAAAATCTCATTATGTCATTAGCAATGACTGTTTCATTGCAGGGAGGTGACTTGACTTTTAAATTTCAGCAATATCTCTTCCTTCAATCCTCACTCTTTCTCTGAAGGGCGACACTGTCTTTATTTAACAAATGGCAAGTCAGAAGCCCCAAATGAAGTGATGTGCTAAATTCACACAGATTGTCAGCACCAGAGCTGGGCTCAGAGCTGCGATGTTTGATTCCCCCATAGCACTTTCTACTGCGTCTCTCCAAGGGAGACCTCACAGCTGGCTGTACATGGTGGTAGAAAACTCAAAAGTCCACTTTCAACTACTTATAAGAACCTATGTTTGGACAAATTGCATCAGACCCAAGACTCATTTGACCAGTACAGATGTGCCTGGTCTTACCGGATGCCAACACCAAAAACTTTAGGGAAGGTCTTCAAACCTGTGATTTTTGTTATAGTCCATTAAAGGTCTGTCTTCCATAAATTTAGTTAAAATATTTTTATGCCTAAAATGAATTTTCTTTGACCATGAGTTCTACATTTACTTGAGATTCTAGCGTAGGTAGTTTCCACCTGCTTCTATCTTCCTCAACTAGGAGAGCTCTGCATTCATCACGTACTAATCTTTTATCACTTCTCTTGTGGGGCAGCAGCAAAAGCAGAAGTAAAATACTGGAGAAATGAAAATGAAGGGAAAGAGAGTGGGACTGTAGGGGTCATTGCAATTCAGCTTTGAGAGAAATAAAGGAAATTTAATAAAAAAAGAAGCTTGTACCTTGGAAACGCCTTTGAGGGCCTGCCCGCAGTGATGAGGAGAGACCGAGTGGAGAGAGACTCATAGGGCTGGGGCACCGGGCACCGTGGCCAAGTGAGGAAGTTAAATTCCTGACAGGAATTGGCCAGATCAGTCCTGACCACTGGATTAAATCAAGGTCCTCCAAATTTTTTTTCTGTCAAAAGTTACTTTGAATTTCTATGAGGAAGGAAGAAAGGATTTAAATAGGGTGCCAAAGATGAGTCAAAACTTCATAAAATGTCTGAAATGAATTGGATATATGGACAAGGAATCCAGCCCTAGAAAAATAAATAGGTCCCTTGGGAGAGTCCTCTCTTGTGGTCTGTGGACAGGGCTGATCGCTGAGGGTTCATTATCTGCCTGCTGCAGAAGGACAGACATTGGGAACAAGCTGTAAGAAACTTGTACAGCAGTTTGAAAATAATGTTACATTTCTTTCATTTGATTGTAAAAAAAATGGCCATAATATATGCCTTCGGTTTCTTGTGTTGCTTTTATTTTGTTTTGTCTTATGTATTTACTTGCTTTTTCATTTTACGTTTCTAATGATTCATTCTTCATTTTATTTTACAAAAATATCAGTCAAGGATGGATTGGGAAAGGAAAAAAATTGACACCTTTTCATAGATAGTTTGGGAGGTACTAAGATTGAATGGTTTTTTTTCCAAGAAAGGGTGGCAAATTTACAATCATCGCATTAAAACTGTGGGGAAAGGAAATGAAAACAGTTTCTACCAAGCAAGAGAAGGTAATTTTACATTGTCCAGTATTCTTATTTTAAGATATAGAAAATATCATTGACAATCATATTAAGTAATATGTCGAATTTATCCTTTTTATTTCATATACACACAATATATAAGTGCTTCAATTATTGCATTTATGTCTATATCTCCTAATCATAACTTAAACTTAATAACACATCAGTTTTAACAGCAGTTTCTTTGCAAGAAAACTTTTTGGGGGGCGCCTGGGTGGCACAGCGGTTAAGCGTCTGCCTTCGGCTCAGGGCGTGATCCCGGCGTTGTGGGATCGAGCCCCACGTCAGGCTCCTCTGCTATGAGCCTGCTTCTTCCTCTCCCAGTCCCCCTGCGTGTTCCCTCTCTCGCTGGCTGTCTCTATCTCTGTCGAATAAATAATAATAAAAAAAAAAATCTTTAAAAAAAAAAAAAGAAAACTTTTTGGGACTATCGTCTTCAGCTGAGAGAACTATACAGCATTTTATATTTCCAGTCTGCACATCTTTCTCGAGGTTAGAGTTCCCATATGTTCCCACTTATAATGTTCACATTAAATCCTTTTGTTTTTCCTGAATTTACTGGCTTCAACAATATAATGGGTAATGTTTACACTAGAGAACAATTCTTTTTTCATCTTTTCCAATGCTCTCAATTCCTGTAGACATTTCTATTTTGCTTCTTGTTTAGAAGCTATGAGGGAAGGAAGCATGGTGTTCAGGGATTTATTAAAAAAAAAAAAATCCGTGTCTTGGTACACCCAAGGGATGTGTCGCCCACACACCTTCCTTTAGATCATGCTCTGGGAATGGAGGAGCCTGGGGTTCCCTGCCCCAAAGTCCAGGGCCTGATGTGGGGCTCGATCCCAGGACCCTGGGATTATGACCTGAGGAGAAGGCAGACGCTTAACTGACTGAGCCACCCAGGCAACCCTTAAAATGAAGTAAGGCTTTATGCATATGCTGATGAGGTAATATCTCCAACACAGGAAAAACCCCACAAAATATCATATATTGTATACTACAATAATATGCGTCATTTATTTAAAATAACCAAAAAACCATATATGCATATGTATATATGTACACACACACACACACACACACACACACGTGTACCTGTGTGTGTACATCTGCATGGAAAATTGCTAGATAGCCAGAGCAAGAAGAACCAATAGTGGCTTCTTCGGCCAAATGGAGAAGGAAGCATGTTATTCATTAAATATATTTTTGCCCCGTTTTAACTTTTTACCATGTGTATTTATTACTTTTCAAAGAAATGGTTGCTTTAAAAGGCCCAGATTGGGTTAAAAAGGAAGCATTGTGGCATAGACCAAGAGCAGTGGAATTCCAACCGGCTCACGCGCTGTGGCTGCAGGAAAGAAAACGCTCCCTCTGGGTGAGGGAAGTGTGAACAAGGGAGAGAAAAATCCAGATGGTTGGTGTAGATGAAACTCCAGTGAATACATTTCCAGGGACACAGCTAAAGTGGGGAGAGGCAGCTGAACTAGTTTTGAAGCAGGAGTTGCTGTAGCATCCAACTGAGAATAAATTAAAATCATCTGAGGTTCCAGGTTGGGAAGCAGGATCATGGCAATGAGAAGTTATGGTTTGATGATAACAGTGTTTGATGGATTCAAGGGCTGTGACACTGTCTTCTCAAAGAAGCTCTGAGCCTGGAACGTAAGACAGAGACAGAAGTTCCGGGTCCCAGGTGCCGGGCTAGACTGGGCAAAGCACCGGTGGAGGGAAGGTGCTGGGGACTAGGGGCCTCTGGAGTCAAGAGTCCCACTACAGGCAGCATCCAGAGGCCGTGCTGCAGAGGAAGCTGAGACCCTCCCTCTGAGCAGACAAGGAGCCGGTGGAGAGGCAGAGAGAATGAGATGTCAGGACAGAGCCCCACATTCAGAATGGAGGCCAGAAGGCAGACCTAGAGAGATGCCCGGGGCTTGGGAACCTTATAGAGCTTTGCTCTGGGCCCTCTGCTGGTACACAGAGCACCTGTCCTGAGCTTCGGATTCAGCACCAGACGAGGAGCCCAAGGCACCTTCCACCTCCCGCAACTCACAGTTGTGCCACTTTCTCATCTTGGAGCTCGGGTTCAGGTCAAAAGCAGACCAGCCCTTAAGTGCCACTTTAGAGGATTTGGGGCACCTGTACCAGGAGAAAATTTGGTATGAGATAAAGAATTTGGTATGATAAAGAAACTGGTATGAGATAAAGAAGTCAGATTTCTAGGGGTCAATCGTCACTTCCTGGTTTGAAACCTCAGGCAAGCAATTTATCTTCTAGAGCTAAACCTCAGTTTCTTCATCTGCAAAATGGAATGATAATCCTACCTACCTCGTAGGGTGTTACTGTTAGCATTAAACGAGATGGTGTACGCCAAGTGCCTGGCATGTGGTCAATGCTCAGTACATGCCGACTAATGATAATGATGAGGATACAGCTGCATCGCACAGGCCAGGCAATGTGTGCATGATATTACGGCATTCGGCCTCAGCTTCAAGGTGAAATTTATTCGTTTCTATCCCTCAGTGATCTGGCAGGAGCAGAAAGTGCTAGAAGTATGGATGAGGGTCAAGAAGAGGAAGCCAGCTAGAGTTCTTACAACTTAGCCATCTAGCTAGTGCAATGAGCCACAGAATTATTATTCTTAGCTCTTCCCACCCCACCTCTCCCTCCATGCTCTTGTATCCCCAGGCTGGGAAACATCTGTTATACAAGCATTCTCAGGAATATGGGGATTTATCTGTTGTTTCATGCATTGTTTCCTTTTCATCCACAGCTATATAGGGCCCAAAATTAGCTGTGGGTCTTATCATAACTGATCTTACTAATTAGGTTTTCTGCTTCCTTTGTTTCCTGCTTCCCATTCCTTCAGAACTGACACTGGGAATTTTATACTAGAAAGTTGCAGCTGTGTTCATATGCCATAGGGCTCCAGTTACAGAAGGGACTTCCAGGCCCCATGAGTTCAATAATCTAACTTCTATGTACATTAATCCTTACTCTGTACTGGAGGTAACTCAAATTTTCTGCCCATTTGAGTGTTTAGTGAATGTTTCCTTGACTGATGTGGTGTGAAGGTATTGGAGTGGGGTATGTTCTCATGGTGCTCGGGAGTTAGGACAATTTCCTAGAAAGTTTCCATTAATTGTACGTGAGTTTTCTGTTGTTATTCTAAGAAATTACCACACACTTAGAGGCTTAAAACAATGCAAATTTATCATTTTAGTTTCCGAAGGTCAAATTCTGGCAAAACAAGGAAGGGTCAGCTATTTCTTTGCTTTGAGTCTCACAAGACTAGTACTGAGGTATCTGCAGGGCTGTGCTACTTTCTGGACAGTCTGTAGGTAAGTAGGTAAGTCACTTCAAACTCATTCAGGTGGTTGGAAGAATTCAGTTTCATGGGGTTGTAGAACTGAAGTCCCCATTTTCTTGCTGATTGCCAGCTAGGGGGTTCATTCTTGTCTTCGAGAAGCTACTCACATTCTTTAGCTCCTGGCCCTTTATCACCATCTTCAAAGCCAGCAGTGGTGAATCAAGTCAAACTTCCAATCCCTCTGACCTCCACTTCCTTCACATCTCTCTGCCTGGTCTTCAGCTTCACAGCTCGAAAATTTGACTTTTGCCAGTTCTTGGTATATTCACGGTCCGACAAGCTAGCAAGACCAAAACAGGGGCATAAGTAGGTTTCAACTCCAACTTAGTGCTCGTGGCCGTCACACATGTTGTGTAGAGAAGGATACTGAGTCTCTAGCAAAGTTCAGCAAGACCTAAGGTGTAACAAAGACTTGGTGACATCGTCTACGTGTACTTGTGTGGATGGACAAGGCTCAGCATGCCCTTCACTGGCCCTACAGCACCTAACAGGTAGCCTATCATATCCACAAATTTTTCCGTAAATGCCCTTAAATGTTTATTCTTTTAAGTTCCTTTCTGTATTCGAGCTCCTTAGAAAATGAAATCACAATAGGGAGATTGCTCCAGTGATGCTGGTCAACTCTAACTGTTCTCTTGTATCTGCTGTTGACCTTGACACATTCTGTATCGTTGTTTATGCTGTGATGTTCGGATGTTCGTACAACCAGCTCGGCAAAGCTGTACGTTGATGTCTTGACTGGAACTTTGATATTCCCAGGCCCCATTCTTGGAGTCACACCTGCCTTGTAGGCTCTTCTCTCCATTTCTCCCATTTCTCCCAGATTGTACACTCTTCTCCAAAAGTCCACTCGCTGGTTCCTGTTCTTTGAGTTCTCTGGGTTTTCAAATATGCTGTTCAGTCATCTATAATGCTTTTCACCCACATTTCCTTTTGTCATAAGTCCTTTGAGAACCAATCTCAAATGTCATCTCTTCAGGAAAACTTGTACAAATCATCATAATAATAGTTAATATATTTTAGATAAAAACTAGGTCACACACCAGTACCTTTACATGGGCTATAGAAATTAATTCTTCTTCTTCTTTTTTAAGATTTTATTTTTTTATTTGACAGAGTGAGACAGTGAGAGAGGGATCAGAAGCAGGGCGAGCGGGAGAGGGAGAAGCAAGCTCCCACCAAGCAGGAAGCCCAATGTGGGGCTCGATCCCAGGACCCTGGGATCATGACCTGAGCCGAAGGCAGACACTTAATGACTGAGCCACCCAGGCGCCCCAGAAATTAATTCTTTAATTAGTCTATAAGGTGAGTATTATTATCCTAATTTTTAAGATGAAGAAACAAATTCAAAGTGATTAACTCATTTCCTAAAGTGAGTCCAGTTACTAAGAGCAAAGCCAGGTTGCAACCCGGTCTGTGTTCAAATGTGAATCCTTTGTTCTTAGTTTGTGCTCTGATACTAAAATGCTCTATGTCTGTGACTCCTTATGTTTAAATGTAGTCTTTCCCTCACGACCCGTCCCAAGATCACTGCCTGCACAAATTTTTCGTAATTCCCCTAAGTAGATCACTCCTAGATTTGAAACATCCTCTTCTCTAATTTACTCTACTCCTGAGACCCTTGTCATTTCTCTTCTTGTATTACCTTGTGTTATCTTCCCTTACTCTCTACATTTCTGATGGGCTGCCTGGGACCCCTTCTGAGGGCTGGGGCCAGGTCTCATTAATTTCTGTCTCATTTAACAGACCCAGCATTCTTCCCGATAAACGTCTGATAAATAATTGATCAATACTCCTCTGAGTGGAATTTTAGAGAGCCTGACATGAGCATGATTCTGCTGATATGAGGGGAGTATAAGAAAAGATGACTAAGTAAAGCATGTGTTAGTTACCTTTAATCCCCTTAATTGAGGCTTTAGCTTAAAGTTAAATTCCACAATGATTAAAAGTGCATTACTGATCTCACACACCATTCCAGCTGTACGTCAATGCTTACCCACTGGGAGTATCAGCCTTCCGAAGGGCGAAGCTAATGTTTGAGGGAGAAGCACCACCAGTCGGCCGTGCCAGAAGACTTAGGCCCTGGGGATCGGCATGAAACAACCCGCCCCTTTCTTCACACAGCGATGTTACCACTTGCTCATCAGTCAACAGCCGGCCGCTGTGATAGAATTTCTTCTCTGGATTGACACAGCTTATAAAGGCAGAGCTGTCAGTGGACTTTTCCTCTACTAAACACCGTCTATTTCATGAGAGTGTTTATTTAGCTTTGGGGACGGGAAATTACTGCAGTCCTAAAGATGGGGAGATAGGGTGACACTGCAATTTCCTTTTCATTATTTGAGACAAGACTGAGAAAACAATATACCTCTACATGTTATTTCAAAACCTTTTGATACTGAATATCTAGATATCTCTTTCTGTCTCTCTAGAGCTATATCTCCCATGGTTTGTATCATTCTTTCTTTATATGCATAGTAATTTATGAGATGTTCCTAAACCCTGTCCAAATAAGAGAAGACTCAGCTGAAAGTGGCTTAAGAAATTGTGATCTCACATAGCAACTTGGTCAATATGTAGGGTCAGTTAATTCAGTGATTCCATAGAATCATCAAGGACCCAGATTGCTAATATCTCTTTGCTTTGTCATATCTTAGCACAGTAGACTTTGTCCTCAGCTTGCTTACCCAAGATCTCAAAAGGAATGCTACAGCTCCCAGTTTCTTATTATCATACAACCGAGTCAGAAGGGAAGAAGGGAAGAAGAGGGTGGTGTTGCATCACTGTTAGTGGGTGGAGCAATTTGTCTGGTTAATTTCAATAAAGAATGAAACTCTGGCATGCTAACTAACTAGTTATGCAACCCAAGAGCTGTCGGCGTCCTCTAACTTTTTAGAGGGACAAGTGGCATTCAGCCACCCGAGATTGAGCAATATCAGGTCTGTGATTCCCGTAGATGTCCAGGGCTGCATGCTACAGTGACTGGCTCAGCATGTGCTTACCCTCCCCTGGCAAGCCCAGGTAATCCATTAAACCCATTTGTGATGGGGATCCTGGACTGACTAAATGAATATAAAATATTATCAAAATTTTTTTTACTAGTTTATAATATACTACAAGTAATACAAATGTAGTCATGCTTAGAAGGGGAAGAAGTCTCTGGTTTAAAATATTTACCCGAAGACAAATCAGTACTTTAAGCAAACTGATGGAAAGTGTATTTATTTAGTTATGGCTCCAATGTTTTAGAAAACACTAAATCATCAAAAACAGTTACTATATTTCCTAAACATTTTCATTCTAGATAGAAGTCTTCACTCTTAAGCAGGCTGTTTTGACAAGCACTCTTTAAGGTCTTAGTATTCACTGTAACAATATTTTGCTAGGTTAATTTACAAAAATGAGTAACATTTAACTTGCTTTAAGTTTATAATATATTAAAGTCAAATAAATGCTATGTCACTTTAAATAAATACTGTAAATTTATTTTATTTAAAAAAAACCCACGTTTTTTAACGGCAATGAATATTTTCTAGCAATCAGTAGCAAGAGACTTTCACTACTTATTAACGAAGACAAAAAATTGCCGTGATTGGAAGATTAATCAAGAGTTACCTCCAGGAGCAAAAGAGGATTCCTGTCTCCAGGAGCAAAAGCGGATTCCTTTCTCCCCTAAAGTATGCCTATTGCATACGTAGTAAGTCCTGCTTCTTTTAATATAAAGGGAGGGGGGTTTCTACCTCTGCCATATATACAGTATTCGTTTATTTTTTATTAAGTAAACTGTACCCTCAACGTGGGGCTTGAACTCACAACCCTGAAATCAAGAGTCACATGCTCTACGGACTGAGCCAGTCAGGTGCCCGCAGACATCATTCATTTTTATCCCTCACAATGGCTCAGTATGGAAGGTCTGTGTGATAGGCATTGACAATGCCCACCAATGTGTCTGGTTCTCCTTTGTTTAGCCACAGATAAGCATGAAATTCCATGCCTATGGAGACCCAGGTCATGTGACTCATTTTGCACAATGAAATTCCAGTGTGCATGACGGATGCTACTTCTGAGCAAAGAGCATTTAATTACTACATGAATTGCTAGTGCTCTCAGCCTTTCTTGGCAATGTGCGGTAGCTGCTGTGGAAACGGAGGCGTGAACCGGAACCATCCCGTGGAAGACAGCTACTTGGGAGAGTCTTCCAGATATATAGCAGCACATGAGTCAATGACAGCTAAACCTTCACCGTTTTATGTCACTGGAGTTGTGTTTTCACAGCATATCAGCTTAATTCAACCTCTAGAACTAGTCAAGTGGGGTTACCTCCACTTTTTTCCCCCTGAGGGTGTTAGCCGCAAAAATGATGTAACTTACTCAGTTCTACCATCTAGTCCATCCCTCCTTCAACTTAGACCTTCTCACCTTTCTTTTCAATAGCTAGAGTAAAAGTAACCTTATTTATTTAAGGGGAAAGTGGCAGCTAAAGACATCAGATTCCATAAATATTTGTTAAACATCTATTATGTTGCAAGGACATTATGTCTCCTTATACATTGTTACATTTTAACCTCACCAAAAAAAAAAAAATCTGTGGAGAGGGAAATATTGAAAAAAATCATTGCACAGACTTTAATTCATAGGGTGCCTAAATAAATTCTTCAGCCAGCAAATGGTAGAAATGAAACACAAATCCTGTTTGTTTGGCTGTAATCCAGTATACTTTTCACAACACTATTCTACAGCCTTAGAAATTCAGTTCAAATGAGGAAAGTAAGCCCAAATGATATATTATTTTAAAAGACATGATGGGTCAGAGTAAATAATGTTAAAGAGTTCAGACGAGTATGTTCAAAGTTGGAATGCAGGTACTAGTGATACTTGAAATAATTTGGGGTGGTGTCCAACAAGGTGTTCACTAGTATTGAATCGGACTTGCGCTTCCTCTCACGAAGTATAACTAAAATCCCTGGACATTATATAAGCACAAAGACAGGAAGATTCTGAGAGGTGCAGAGATGACAACCTGACTTGTGACTTGGTACCCAAGGAATGACATGATGGTGAGTTCCCTGGGTCTTCTTTTTGCCTCATGGATCCCACACTTGGCACCAAAGAAACTGGTACTATAGACAATGTTCATGTCCTCCAAAACCGTATGGTGAAATCCTAACTCTCAATGTGATGATATCAGGAGGTGGGATCTTTGAGAAATGACAATGTTGTGAGGGTGGAGCCCTCACAATGGCATTAGGGCCTTTATAAAAGAGACCCCAGAGAGCTCCCCCATCCCTTCCACCAGGTGAGGACACAGTGAGAAGATGGCTGTCTAATAACCCAGAAGTGGGCTGTCATCAGGCACCTTATCTGCTAGCACTTTGACCTTGGATTTCCCAACCTCCAGAATGGTGAGAAGTAAGTTTATGCTGTTTATAGGCCACCCAGTCTGCAGTGTTCTTTCATGATAGCCTGACCAGACTAAGACAGCTGTAACCTGGAAATGCCAGTGGATACACACACATACACACTCCTCCAAAAAGGTTGCTTTCTTTAGTCAAAGAACCAGGAGCGAGGCAAAAAAAAACCTTTTAGACAATAATCCCTCAACTCCAGTGAAACACCACAGAAAGAATTCTCTGGTTCTTCCACACACACCAGCAAAGGCAAAATGAAGAACCTAGACTTTTACCCTTGTGAGGCTGAATGAGGCATCCTAGCCCCTCCACCCATGTGGTGGTAGACATGCTGAGTAGGTAGTGTCAGTGACTGGTGGGGAACCTGAACTTTCACCCACATCCATACTAATTAGATACCCCCTTACTGAGCCACCAAGATGGTGTCAAAAGAAGCTAGTAAACAGTCAGGACTTTCACTATCACCCAGTGTTAATGAGGCACCCCCCACTGTGGTGTCAGCGGAGCCCACATGAGTATCTGGAACTAACGTCTCCAACCAGCAGTAACAAGGAATCCTCCATCTTATGTGTGAGGCAGAGTGAGGGGTCTGGATTTCTGACTCCACCAAGAAGTAACAATGTGGCATTCTTTCTGCCTTCTGCAGTTAGAGTAATATCAGGAAATGCCCCGTAAAACAGAAGGTTTAAAGAAATCCAGAGGGGCACCAGGGTGGCTCAATCAGTTAAGCGACTGCCTTCAGCTCAGGTCAGGATCTGGGAGTCCTGGGATTGAGCCCCATACTGGGCTCCCTGCTCAGTGGGGAGTCTGCTTCTCCCCCTCCCCCTGCTCATGCTCTCTCTCTCTCTTGCCTACCCTCTCTCTTTCAAATCAATCTTTAAAGAGATCCAGAGTCTCATAATATAAAAATTTCCAAATTTCAATTAAAAATTATTTAGCATACTAAGAACCAGGAGGATCTCAAGCTGGCTGAAAAAAGACAATTACTAAATGACAATTTAGAGATAACACAGATGTTAGAATTATGTGGAAAAGATTTGAAAGCAGCCACCGTAACACTTTAACAAGCAATTATAAATATGCTTGAGTTAAACTTTTAAAATTGAAATCTCAGCAAAGGAATAGACTAAATAAAGAACCAAAGATAAATATTAGAACTAAAATATACAATAACCAAAAAAAAAAAAAAAAGTCAGTGGATGGGTTCAACAACCAAATAGAGAGGACAGAGGAAAAGAATTGGTGAACTAGAAGATAGAACGATAGAAATCACCCAATCTGAACAAAAGAGAGAAAATAGAGTGAAAAGAAAGTGAACAGAGACTCAGGGATCTCTGGGACTATAAAAAAAGAGATACAATATTTATGTCACTGGAGTCTCAGAAAGGAAGCCCAGGAGAGCGCAGCTGACAAAGTACTCAGAGAAATAATGGCTGAAAGTTTCTTGTATTTGGCATGAGACAAACATGGAGACTCAAGAAACAAGCTTCTCCAAAGAAATCATTTCTAGACATATGATAATGGACCCTCTGAAAACTAAACACAAAGAGTTGTGAAAGCAGGCCAGAGAAAAACGGCACCTTTCTTCAGGGGAAAAAGTCAGAATGACAGCCTGTTGCTTATCAGAAAATATAAAGGTCAGGAAAATGTGGCACCATATTTTTCCAAGTGCTGAAGAATCTTAGATTCAAGGAAAATACCCTTCAGAAATGAAGGGCAAAAAATTTTTTTATGATTTTTTATTATATTATGTTAGTCACCATACAGTACATCCCCCGATTCCGATGTAAAGTTCGATGCTTCATTAGTTGCGTATAACACCCAGTGCACCATGCAATACGTGCCCTCCTTACTACCCATCACCGGTCTATCCCGTTCCCCCACCCCACTCCCCTCTGAGGCCCGCAGTTTGTTTCTCACAGTCCGNCACCATGCAATACGTGCCCTCCTTACTACCCATCACCAGTCTATCCCATTCCCCCACCCCACTCCCCTCTGAGGCCCGCAGTTTGTTTCTCAGAGTCCANCCCACCCCACTCCCCTCTGAGGCCCGCAGTTTGTTTCTCACAGTCCGTAGAGAAATGAAGGGAAAATTAACACACTTTCAGATGAACGGGAACTAAGGGACTTTGTCAGCAACAGACCTGCCCAAAAAAGAATGATGAGGGAAGGTGTCTACAAAAAAAGAAAACAATTAAAAACAAACAAAAAAACCTTGGAAGAAGGAACACAGTAAGCAAAAATTCGTGTTTCTCCTCACGAATTCCTAAATCATGTTTTCGAAATTATGCCGTTTGAAGCAAACATTTTAACACTGGCTGATGTGGTTCTGAATGTTTGCAGAGGAAATATTTAAGAAAATTATTTTAAGAATGGGAGAGAGTTAAGGGAAGAGTTAAGGGTGCTAAGCTTTCCGTACTTCATAGAAACTGGTAAAATGAGGACACAAATAGGCTGTGATCAGTTGTATATCATGTAATGTGATGCAACGTTAACACTCAGAACACCCACGGAAAGGTTACACTATCTTTTTCATTTTGATAAATCAAAAGGAAATTCTAGAAAATATTCAACTGACTTACAGGAAGACGGAAAAGAAAACAGAGACAAAAAAAAAAAGCGAAACAGAACAAACTGAAAACCAAGGGAGTATTGAATTACATAGTGAAAAAATCTCTCCCTTTTCAATGCCTCTTAAACTTCTGATCAAATCACGCAGAAGTCCCAGTCCGATGACAGGAATCTTTAGCACTTTTCTGATATTGCTAACCTTTCCTTTTCTAACGTAGAGAGAGTGGATCTCAGACTCACAGACGTGGCTGGTGACTGTATTTGGAGATAGTATTTGGCCATAACTATGAAACACTGCGTTTATTTTTAAGGAACTTTCCTTTGTAGCAAAAGATGTAAGTTTCTATATACAAGTCTTATAAAAACGTTCCTTTTTCAGTAATGAGGGCGAAATGATAGATTAACCTATGGAAAAATAATAAATACGTGAAGGTCATTTATTCAGAAAGAGCAAATATCAGGAAGATGATAGTCAAGTGAATGAAGTTTGCGAACTCATTTTGGTAAAGTGGCAAAGCCATTTTCCAGCATGTATACATTAATCAAACATTTCTGTACTAAATATTTATTATTTGTGTATATGTGTGTGTGTGTGTGTATACACACACTTAAAGAAGTCACTTTTTATTTATTTCTTATTGAAGTATAGTTGACAAGCTGTTTACATATTTTTAAGCCTGCTATAACGTGAGCTCCTTAAATCAGAAATGATGCCAATTTTGTTTCTTTAGCACTTAACATTTTGTTTGCCATATAATGTTCTCAATAAATGTCTGGTGAATATCTGATTGAATAGCTCCAAAGGAAAGTATAAAAAAATAAGAGTTAACTCAATCCCTTTGCTATGCTTCGCCTACGGGGGACCAGGAGAATAAACGTAAATAACTTACATGCTTGAATTTCCTCTAAACATGGATTTCTGTATGCATTGGGGTAGTGGATTTAAAACGAAGGAAGATGGAAATGGGTGGTATGATAGTGCCTCACCAACATCAGCAGGAACAAAGATGTACTTCCTGATATTTCAAATCTAGTTTTTATTAAACCACATTTAGTTGTCGGAAGGATTAAATATTTATCATAGACATGTGTCTATTTATGTTATAATTTTAATCAAGAACTATTACCAGGATTTCACCAATTTTTAAATTTGGGGGGCTTTAAGTATGGGGTCTCTTCTTGAAGAATATGGTTATGTTTTATGAAAATTATTATTAGCTAGGTTATTGAAAAAAATTCTGCATGCCTGTGTGTGTTTCTGTATATATCTGTGTGAATGTATCATGTATTTAGAACATTAAAGCTCTTCTTTTAATCAGGTCCTTTCTACTTACCTAAAGAACTTAAAAAGTAGAGAAAAAAATCTCTCAGAAGCTGAGCTCTCATTATTTCTAGAAATAACACATTTTCTCTCAGAATGTTAAATTATCTGAGGATATGAACAGTCATTTTTCACAAAGAAAAAAAATCACTTTGTGAGTGTGTGTTAGCGCACATATGTGTGTGTGTAAACAGCAAAGTTGAATTTATGGCTTAGATTGTACGGTAGTACTTTCTTACTTAAGCAAGTTTGTTAATACTCTCAGACACAAACAATAATAGAGATTAATAACAAATTTTCCACATGTGGCCTGAACAGATTTGCATTGGAAATAGGTTAACATTTTGGAAATTAGCACGTTATTGTGCTGTACAAATTGCTAGTAAGTGTGTGAAATCAGTTCTTTTTCAAAACTTCCTGTTTGACATAATCCTGGCAGTATTACACGCTTAGCAAACCCCTTTTCCGCAGGTGAATACAAAGGTAGATTTTGACCTGTTCTTGTTTCAAATGGTCACAGATTTGCAAACTGGTCTTTCTTACTGAAATGTATTTCATTGTTCTAAGATTTTGTGATTCCTTAGGGAGACAAAATGAATAATTTACTTTGGAAGAATAAGAGCTGCGTTTTTGAAGAATAAAGCAAGAAGTTAACAACTGTCACATTTTACTCATTTGAACTTAAAAAGGACAATTTCAATTAATTTTTAAGGAGTGAAATTTTATGATATACTATATAGACTATGAAGAAAACATTACACAATGTCCTCCATAGCATATTCTGATAATTTCATATTCCCTTACTTCTAGGAACAATGGCTTGTTTCATGTTTTACTCTAATGACCATTTCAGAAGAATGAAAGACTATATTTGTGGGAAATGACATTTCAAAACTGGGAGAAAGGGAAGAGCATATTCATGAGGAAAGAATGATTCATTTTAAAGGCATAGTTCTTTCTGATGCCCAATAAATCAGAGATAAATATATAGTTTATTTCTTCATTTAATTAATACTTATTGAGAGCCTACTATGTGCAAAGCTCTGTTTTATCAAAGTTACTTTGGTGAGCAACACAGGAAAAAATTCCTCCTCTATACAGGACTTATATTTTATGGAGAGGGAAACTATAAGGTCATGTAAGGTAACAACTATAATAAGGTACATTATGAGAAGCACTAGAAAAAGGTAAGATATAATAGCAAGTGATTAGTAGAGGGAGGAAGTTATAGTTATATTGGAAGTCAAGGAAAGTACTATGGTCCAACTACTGGAATTTAGATCAAGACTTGGTATGTTAGTGGTCTGAATATCACAACACACACACACACACACACACACAAATTTGTTAAAGCACACATGTAAACACATGAGTCACTTTGCATCCACTATTGCAGGCACAATTTTGGCTTTGACCTTAAACACCTACCTTTGTGACTAGTGGGATTCAGGTCCGTGGAAAAGGCTTCAACTCTCTTTGCCTTTTGTCCTCCAAAAAATACAGTGGAAGTTTGGCATTGTCCAGCGTTGATGTTGAAGTGGACACTGTTTTGGAGTTCATGGAGGATTTGAGCAACTGACTTGCTTAGGTGAGAAAAAATACAAATTCTTCTCAGTTAAATGCATAGATTCTCTCATAGAAAGAATCATTTCTTAGTGCAACAATAGGTCTATTTTCTTGCTATTTGTTTTTAAATTTTTGTTTCTGGAGGTCTTTGCAAATCAAGATAGTATTTGCAGTATATGCATATACACATTCCTACATCTGTGCCTATATTAATATGCACCCATATCATCTATATCTAGATGTATACCTATGTCTGGTAGATCTAATGTAAGATGCATGATGACTTACATCAAAT
>NC_048226.1:85908939-85925329 GCF_002007445.2 Ailuropoda melanoleuca | reverse complement strand
AGGAGCCCGACGTGGGGCTCGATCCCACAACGCCGGGATCATGCCCTGAGCCGAAGGCAGACGCTTAACCGCTGTGCCACCCAGGCGCCCCTACATCAATCNTTCTGGAGGTCTTTGCAAATCAAGATAGTATTTGCAGTATATGCATATACACATTCCTACATCTGTGCCTATATTAATATGCACCCATATCATCTATATCTAGATGTATACCTATGTCTGGTAGATCTAATGTAAGATGCATGATGACTTACATCAATTTTTTACATTGAGATATAGTCTGTAAACTCTAGAATTGAAAAAGTTGTAACTTTATTATTTACTATGTATTTAAATATGTAAATTTATTATTTACTTTAAACATCCAAATTTATTTAAATATATAAATGTTTATATAAAATATATTAAAATTTTATATAATTTTTATTTTAAATTGATATCCATAACTTATCATTTGCCTTTTTGTTTTTCTGATTTTAACAATTTTAGGTAAAAATAACTGTTTAAAAACATGACAACTAATATATTATTACTGATATTTATATTTAAAATGTTTAGAGTTTTGACAAAGGCATATTGAAATAGTATATATTTTAAGTATTTTCAAATATGGTATACTTCAAATCAATAAAATTTTATTTTTGATCCTTTTAATCATTATTGTGAATTCATTCCAAATTATAAGAACACATCGAGTACAACAATACAATGAATGATATTGCTAAAGTAAAGGCAAGAAAATTAGATTCATGGAATTATTATATAATAGTTTATAAAATACGTATGTTTTTATTGTATTTCTAATCTAAACATCACCAGCCCTTCAACCAGAACACTGAGACATGCAATAATAATTACATTATATTCAATTATCTGATATTTTGCCCACCTGCAATCACATAAACCCTATCGCTCTACATATGTGCAATGTAATCTCTGTGTTATGAGGACATATTTGGAGGATATTAGATAACATATTCTTGTTAGCTTGTTAGCTGGTCATTTAGGCATGAGTTCTGTGGGTTACGCTCAGTCCAACAAATGTCGGGGTAGACCTACCTGAAAGACAGTATGTCAGCTATGCACAGGCCTGAGAGCAATGAGAGAAAGATGCTTGGTGTGCTAGAAACATGGCAAGAGGAGCAACGTGACTAAAGCCCAGATGTCCAGGGAGAATAGAAAAGAGATCATATGGGAAGCTTATACAGTGATCCAGAGCAGATATGGTCATGGTTAACACTAGATTGGTAATTGTGTAAGTGGAGGAAGATGGAATTTGGAAGCATTGTTGACAGGATGGCCTAAAGATCCCATACAGGATATGAATAAAAGAATCAAGATAATTCTTGGGTTCTTTCTTGAGCAAACAGAAGATAAACTCAAGTAATGCATCAGTTTACTGATATGCAATCAGTAATTACTCTGAAGATTGTATTACTATAAATATGTTAAGGGTGGATGGCCAGCAATGTAAAAGTGATAACAGTAACAAAAACAATGATGCCTAATGTCTGCACTTATAAAGGATTCACTTAATTTTTTCATTTGATACTCATCACAATCCTGTGAGGCTACTTATTTTCTAAATTTTACAGATAAAATTATTGAAGAGATATATTGCTTAGGTTCCTTATCCAAGAGCCCAATGGTAGAGACCTAATAAAGGAGGAGTGGGAACAAAGAAAGACCTAGAGCAGAGTCCTATCTCAGAATTTCTTACTAATGCCAACTTGAGCATTTATTAAACTTGAGTCTAGTAATTCTGACTTCAAGTACTACTCTTTCTACTGTACTGCAGCCTGCATTTCCAAGTATGAAGAGTCGACTCTCTGGACTTTCAATTCTAAATGTCTATGATTTGTGTTCTTTAACCTGGATCCAAAAGGTAACAATCTCACAATCCACAAGTGTGGTGTATTTCTTCATTTATTTAGGTCTTTGTAAATTTCTCTCAATACTTTTTATAGTTTCCAGGGCATTAATCTTGCACAGATTCTTGAAATTTTTTCTCTAAGTATTTTATGCTTTTCAATGCAATTGTGAATGGCATTAAAAAAATTTGTTGGCCACTGCTGTTGTATAGACATACATTTGACTTTTGGGTATATTTACCTTATAGCCTGTGATATTGCTAAATGTTCTTGTTTGTTAGCTTTTTCTTATATTTCTAAGGATTTTCTTCACACAATGATCATTTCATCTATGAACAAAGACAGTTGTAATTCTGTCTTTCAACCTGTGTGCCTTTTATTTCTTATTCTTGCCTTATTACACCAGCTAGGACCTATAGAATAGTTGAATAGAAGCAGTACAAATAGATGCCTTGCTTTTTCTCAATCTTCTAGGGGAAAACACTCCACCTCTTCCCTGTTAAGTATGATATTGAAGTATGATTTTTTTTAATAGATCCTCTTTATATAGTTGATAAAACTTGTTTTTATTGATTTTTGCCAAGGTATTTTATAATGGGTAGAAGAGTTTTAAAATTGTTTTTCCTTCATCCACTGGGATGGTCATCTGATATCTTTGAGGGTTCTTTCCCCTGTTATTTGGCAAGTTACATTAATTGAATTTTGAATATTTAACAAACTTTGTATTCCTGGAATAATCCCAATTTAATTGTGATATATTATCCTTTTAAATTATTGCTGCATTTATATTTTTAAATATTTAGTTAAGAACACTTTCATCTATGTTCATAAGAGGTATTGGTCTTAGTTTTTCTTGCTTGTAATATGCTAGTCAGATTTGGCTATTCAAATTTTGCTGGACTTTTAAAATTAGTTCAAAAGTGTTCTCCAGTACTCTATTTTTTGAAATAATTTATCTAGAATTGGTATTAATCTTCCTCAGGTGTTTGATAGAAAAACCGGTGAAACTCCCTGGGACCAAAGTTTTCTTTGGGGAGGAGGTTTTATTTAAAAATTCAATTAAAAAAATTAAGTATAGGGCTATTTATATTTTCTATTTCTTATTGTGCAGTTTGATTAGTGGCATTTTTCAAAGAATTTGTCTATTTCATCTAAGTTGTCAAATGTATCAGCATAAAGTTTTGTATACAATTCTCTTATCTTTTAATATCTATAGGATCTGTGGTGATGTCTCCTCTTTCATTGCCAACCAAAGAAATATGTGGCTTCTTTCTGTTTCTTAATGCCTTAATTATTAAGATTTTAAAAAATTGTTAAGATTTTCAAAACATACCTTTTACCTTTCAAATTTTTATTATTTTTTACTTTCTCTTTTATCAATTTCTGCTACTTTTTAAAATCATATTTCTCTCTATTCTTTAGTTTGTATAATCCTATTGATATGTCTTTAAATTCAATGGGCTTTTCTTCTACAGTGTTCAATTTGCTGTAAGCTCATCTAGTGAACTATTGATTACTGATTTTTTTCGGTAGATTGTTTTTTATACAATCCTTTAATTTTTCCAACTACATCAAAGCTAAATCTAGAATATATTGCATACCTTGGCCAAAAGAGCTAATAGATAGCTCATGTTTATTTAGGCCAGAGGTAGAAACTCTGCCTGATCTCATCAATGTATATTAGATATCAAACAAGCCATAGCTCTTTTCTAATGCCATATCTTATACTCAGCTAAGGAAAGAAGTTGCAGGAATAAAATTTTACCATACTTATGTACCTTCAGTATTGAATATACACCAAAATATACTATAAAGTGAAAAGCTGAATCAATTTTTTAAAAAAGAACCTAAATGAAATGAAAGGATCATGCAAGGTGTTAAAATGTCCTTAGGCAGTGGTTTTTTTACAAACATCTGTTTCCAATATGAGACATAGTTTAAGAAATCACTCACATGAGAACTAAAAACATTTTCTAAAGTTTTTTGTAAAAAACTCATATATGACCCACACACATATAACAAACACTGCAAGCCAGTCAGACCTCAACATAAAGGGAAAGTATTCACTAAGGAGAAGATGATTGCTTTTAGCACAGGGTAAAAAGTGAATAATGAAATAGAAATCTATTCAGCTTGTACTTAGTGAGTGTATCTCAAGCTTTAATCCATTTAAGAGCCATTTGGAGAATTAACCATGCAGATTCCTGGGCATGATGGAGTGGTTCTAGAGCAACATCCAGGAACATTCACTTTTTTTTTCTTTAAATTCAATTAGCCAACACATAGGACATCATTAGTTTCAGATGTAGAGTTCAACAGTTCATCAGTTGCGTATAACACCCAGCGCTTATCACATCACTTGCCTTCCTTAATGCCCAACACCCAATTACCACCCCCACCCCCTAAACATTCACTTTTAATTAGCCTTCCAGGTTATTGTGTCTTCAACCACATGTCCTTAAGCCATTGAATAGGAGGCAATTAATACTAGATCTCATTTCGTAGTTAGAAAAGTCCCATGATATCAGCAGTATCATCTTGAATTTAAAATAGACCAAACTGATGTCAGGGCCATTAAAAGAGAAAAAAAAGATGTGACCCCAATTTTTTTTGTCTGTAATGACCATGGTCTTTTAGTGAGCTGCATGCCTTGCTTTCCTGTTAGGTGTACAGTGTAGCCACATCTTCTTAATTTATCAGAAGTCTGAACCCCCAAACCAACTTAGACCTCTTACAAACTCTCATATCCTCAAAATACAATATTAAGAGTCATTCAAGTCAAACTTGACAACTTCTTCTCTCACAGTGCCCCCATCCTTTTCCATTATCAAGTGGAAATTTAGACTTTACATCCTAAATATGTCTTGAGTACTTCCCCTTCTTTCCATCTGCAACACCATTATCCTGATGCAAGCTACGCTCCTTTCTCTCAATAGTACTTCACTGATATCCACTTATGTGCTTTTTCAGTCTGTTGTCCACATTGCAGCTAAGGTGATCACTTCAAAATGCAAATCTGATCATGCTTAAGATATTTCAAAGCTGGGGCGCTTGGGTGGAGCAGTCATTAAGCGTCTGCCTTTGGCTCAGAGTGTGATCCCGGCATTCTGGGATTGAGCCCCACATCGGGCTCCTCCGCTGGGAGCCTGCTTCTTCCTCTCCCACTCCCCCTGCTTGTGTTCCCTCTCTCACTGGCTGTCTTTCTCTGTCAAATAAATAAATAAATAAATAATCTTGAAAAAAATATTTCAATGCTTTCCCATTATTTGGAGGATAAAGATCACAATTCTTAATACAGCCAACATAGCCCTGAATAATTTGGTCTCTACTTGTTTCTCTAGCTTCAACTGTACCAAGATTTCCCTCTCTCTTTACTATAGATCCTCCAGACTTTTACAACTCTACAATATGCCATATTCCTTTCCATCATAGGGCCTTTGCACATGCTCTTCCCACAGCCTGAAATTCTCTTCACCTCATCTTTATGTAATAATCTTTCATTTTGGAGGTCTGAACTTAGTTATTACCTCCTCTTGGAAATCTTGTGGATCTCCCTGAATAAGTCAAATTACCCAATTACAAGCCTACAAAGTACCCCATACCTATTCTTATTAATGTCATCATTTTATATTTATATCTGTTATTGTGCCTAGTATTTATTTCCCAATTAGGTTGTAGACTTTATAAAAGCAGACAAAACTTAATTTTGCTCCCCATTTCCAACATTTGTCCCAGTGCCTAGAACACATGAGGCATTCAAATATTTTATGAAAGATCACAGAAATTAATTAATTAACTTAACAGTTTCTTGGCAAGAAAGACAATGTAGTTAAAGAAATATGGCTTTGAAAATGCTTATTTCTAGGGAGATTGGTAGGAGAAGGAAGGGAAGAACGAAGGGGGGGAAGGAGTAGGGGGAATGAACCATGAGAGACTATGGACTCTGGAAAGCAAACTGAGGGCTTTAGAGGGGAGGGGGGTGGGGGATAGGGATAGGCCGGTGATGGGTATTAAGGAGGGCACATATTGCGTGGAGCACTGGGTGTTATATGCAAACAATGAATCATGGAACACTACATCAAAAACTAAGGATGTGCTGTATGGTGACTAACATAGCATAAGAAAATTTTTTTTAAAAAAGAAAATGCTTATTTCTAAAAGAAATTTAAGTATTGCCTAGAAAAGTAATATTATAAAACACCTTAATTTTTTTCATAGGAAATCACAACTAAGTCAGAATAATAGAATAAGGATTGTAAAGTACAAAAATATTTGTGCCAACAACGTTTAGAATTAAAATTTAACCTAATTAAAAAAAATTTTAAGATGCTGAAGCTATCTCCAAGAATAAAATTCCTATTATTTCCTAGAAAATATCATGGTGACTCAGGGGAATTAGACGGAAACCAAACAAAATCATCTTTTTGTGATTCAATATTGGATGGGTTATTGGAATCTGTGACCAAAATACATCTGCGTATATAAACACAAGCTCAGCCTTATTCTTTTCCTTGAGCCAGCCAAGCATTGCTTATAAATCACTCAGAAGCAGCAATAATGGGTATGTCTTTTCTGAGGACCCACTGTTCATAATTAATTTTCCTTACTTAGCCCTTAAAATATCTATGAAGCAGATTTCTGAATTTTTCTATTTTAAAATGAAGTAACTGTCATTTTAGTTATTCTGAAATTGACACACAGTCCAAATAAAGTATGTAAAGTACGATTTACCAAAATATCTTCTGCAGGACATGAATAACAGGTAAGATGGTAACTGCTGTTCTTTATTCTAAAAAAATTAGAATTTGATCCCTGATAAAATAAATTTAAAAAGTTAACTCAGTTTCTTTATTCTGAAATAAGTTTAATATTTTAATATGTAATGTGATCCTCCAAAGAAGAGTTAAATAGAACACAGAATTTTCTGTATTTATTTCACTCTTAAAATATTAATGTAGTTCAAGAAATATTTCAAGAAACTCTCATGGTTTGTGGAGCACAGTTTGGGAAATTGTGATATTATAATGCATGTGGTTTAAAACCATATAAACAAAGTGTCAGTATTTTCTCTCACCTCAAGTTTCACCTCCTTTTGGCATGTTTGGGAAAGGCGTTGGAGGAGAGGGGATTGTTTAAATACTGAGTTTTTAACTTGACTGTGGATGTGCTGAGTTCTATAATTTTCTAAATAATTTTCTGACTTATTTTCCTTGTCTGAATCTCAGAGAGATTAAAAAGACTTTGAGCTCATTGGCTAGTAACCAATGTGCGTAAAGTTTTAGTTAAACAAGAGGAATAAATTCTGGAGAAGTACTGTCCAATATTGTTCCTATAGTCAACAATACTATATAGTATACCTAAAGTATTAAGAGAATAAACTCATGTTGTGTTCTTACTGTGATAATAAAATAAAATAAAATAAAATAAAATAAAATAAAATAAAATAAATAAAATAAAATAAAATAAACGTGTGAGCTCAAGGTGCACTTAATTTGGAATCAAAACAAGGTTACCTGACTCCAAATCCTAGGTTCCTTCCATTAAGTTTAGATCTATTCATGTCACTACCTTCCCCTGGGAGGCAATTCCACATAATGGTTAAGAACATGGGCTTTGGGTTGAGACTGCTCAGGAAGAGCTATACCACCACCGAGGCGTGTAAACTTGTGATTTACGTAAACTATCTAAAAATTCAGTATTTACATCTACACGAAGAGACAAGTAATAGGATTGCCATGAGAATTAAACCAAATAACGAATATAAAAAGACACAGTGAGTGTCCCCAAATAGTCACTACTACGTGTGGTTGGGAGAAATTATCTTATAAAGATAGTTTTTGTACATAAACAAAATATGGAGAATTGAGAGATTTATTCCAAAAAGTCAAACAACAAATATTTAGAAAAAACATGTTAAAGTATTTTATTTGCAGTTTATTTGGTTACTTTCATTATTTGTTATCAGGGTTTTTTAAAGTGGGTTAAAGAAGTTTATGATCAGACATGTTTTAGAAAATCCATGATTACTGAATCGTAAACAAATTTTTATCTGTACATGACTATAGACATTGTCCCTCTGAGAGAAGTTTCAAGACTGTTTCCAGATTCTTCACTCCTGGAATTTAGTAATCTCTTACTTATATTTCTGTCTACATTATTTGTTTTGGTATAGGTTACATGGCAAGACCTTTTTGTCCTATATAAATGAAATCGTTTCACAGAGATTTCAAGAGTGTTGAAATTCCCAGGTCTCTTTGTACAACCATATAAACTTACAGGTACCACCTTTAGGTAATTATCGGCTATACAGAAAAACTTGGGTTGCATTTTGCAAGTACTTTAAATGTCAGATTGATGATCAAATAGCCTCCATGTGCACACACACCTGTGCACAAAAGAGTGATTTGATAGTGCCACCATCTACTTGATCTTTGCTGAAAAAATACTAAAACTACAGATTGAAATGAAAGGGTTTAAGAGGAATCGTTTTTATTAAATAGTTAACAATATAATAAAACTATTTACTCCTATTGCCCATCTCCAAAGTTCATTAGCAAAGTACATTAAGAGAAAAAGTTGTGATATTCATCTCAAACTGATATTACGCCAGACATTGATTGTTATTGCTCAGAAATATCCTACACTCTTCCTTGTACCTCATGGTAGGACACTCAGAAACTATTTAACAGTCTAGCCAGCAGTGTTCTATTAGCCTAGCCAACGGGAGGCATTCATTCAAGATCCGGGTGGCAGAAGAGAAGTAAGCCATCTTTTATGGTAACAGCTATTAGTAACAAAATGGTCCATGACAGACAGTGAATGTGGGGTTTGTTTCCTGGCTCCCTGGTTCCTTTCGAGCATCTGTTACCCCAGTGCTGCAGGAAACCAAGATCATTGATGGTCACTTTCACACTATCCTTGGACTTCCAGAATTCCTGAAAATTCTCTAACCATCTGCTCTAGGAGTCCAATACCATAGACTGAATGACATTTTTAAAATATGTCTAGAATGGCTTCTACTTTTCCAGAACAATTTTTGATGATTATAGATAACATCATACAGGTCACAACTGAAGTGAGAACAAGAGTGAGCATGGCACTAAACTGCAAGCCTAGAAACCTGGGCTCCTGTGTTAATTTTCCTGTTAACTTGCTGGGTGACTCATGATTTCATTAATCTTATACACCTGTCCCAGATAATTTAAAAAAAGAAGAAGGAACATTTCCCATTGAATCTTAAAAGAACATAACAAGAGATGAAAATTATAAGCTAGTTTCTCTCTCATGAACATAGGCATAAAAACCCTAAACAAAATCTTAGAAAAATCAAATCCAGTGATATACAAATAGATAGTACATCACAACAAAATCAAGTTCATCGCATGAAAGCTATAGAGACTTACTATTTGAAAATAAATCAAGGTAATTTATTATATTATACAATAAAGGAGAAAAAAAACTTACAACCCTCTTTTTTTTTAAAGATTTATTTATTTATTTTAGAGAGGGAGAGCATGCGGTGGGGGGATGGGAGGGGCAGAAGGAGAGGGAGAGAGAGAAAGCCAAGCAGACTCTGCACTGAGGGGGAGCCTGACTTGGGGCTCCATCTTATGACCCTGAGATCATAACCTGAACTGAGTAAGAGTTGGATGCTAAGCTGACTGAGCCATCCCAGCACCCCAACTTACAACCATCTTAATGAATTCAAAACAATGACAAAAGTTATAATCCACTTATGGTAAAAAACCTCTTAGAAAGTAACATCCTTAGGCTGTTAAATGACAGTCAAGTAAAAAAAAAACCAACTAATAGACATTTTCTAGCTTAATTTTAATAATTTTCTTACTGAACTTGTGAGCAAGACAAGAACTGTTATCATCACTTGCCTACAACATTGTACTATGAAGGCAGAGCCAAGGCCACAGCACCTGGCATTGCCCATATATATACTGAGGACGTGATGAGTATTGCTATTTATATCACAGATGCGGCAACATAATGAGAAATAACTGATTTAATTTAGCTGTTGGAGGAAGGAATATTAAGGTTGTAAGATGAGAAAACTGTTTTTGCTGATCACTTTTGCTATTAAAAATATGACACATTATCTTTATAGCATAAATTTAAATTTAAGTAAAATGCTCTTAATTTTATAGTTTTTTTTAAACTTTTTAAAAAAGATTTTATTTATTTATTTGACAGAGAGAGAGAGACAGCCAGCGAGAGAGGGAACACAAGCAGGGGGAGTGGGAGAGGAAGAAGCAGGCTCCCAGTGGAGCAGGGAGCCCGCTGCGGGGCTCGATACCAGGACCCTGGGATTACGCCCTAGGCCGAAGGCAGATGCTTAACGACTGAGCCACTCAGGCGCCCCAATTTTACAGTTTTAAATAAAAACTCGAAAATTGGTTTTTAAAAAGATTGCTATAAATCACGTGAGTGAAGGCAAAAAGGAAAATCCGTACAGTAATAAACAGACCATAGTCTGGAAGAAAAGCCATTTGTGGAACATTATTACTTAGCTGACACTGTCATCCAGTTAATACTATCACTCCAAAGTAGGAGTTCAAGAAGGCTTGGGGGTGGGAATTTTAGGTTGTTTTGGGGATTTGATTGAACAGAGCAGGACAAAGTTCAGAGGAGAGGTAGGTAAAGGAAGCCTCAACTATGGAAATTTGTTTGTAATACATTTGCTTTAAAGAAGTGTGCGTTTCAGATGACCTGTATCCAACCAAAGATAATACAGTAAAAAGCCCTGATAGTGACACTGTTTATAAACACTAAACATTTTAGATTGGAGTGGATAGATCTTTGGTTTAAAAAAGCATGTATATTTGAAAAATACAGGAACAAACTAAAAAATGGAAAATTCACCTGTAAATCTATTCTCTCTAAAAACTATTACTACCACCATTTCCTTGTGATATTTTTCAAACAGTCAGGATAACTGTGCGTTATTTTACGTGAATAAAAAAAGGAAATGAGTTTGGATGTGACTTCTTCCCCTTACTATGAGTTCACAAAGTGAAGAAAGAGGTACTCACTGGTGTAAACCAGGGAAAATCCATAGGATCGGACATCAAAGTGAAGGCAACCTAAATACAGTGAAGAAGTGTGCACCTGTTGAATGTGGAAGTCAATATTATTTCCAGGTGAGATTGAATATGATTTTATTTCGGGTTCTTTCAGTGTTTCAATATTCAGCTCAAACACAGCCTCTTTTAGAAAGTTCCATACCTCTCTTCTTCTCCCAAGTAGAATTCCCCTTTCTTTGCACCTCCATGGTATCCTAAACAGACTTCCATCACAAATTCTGTGATACTTCGTTGTACTTTTTCACCCTTTCTGTATCAGCTGAAATGCCATTCCTCAGGGAAAATGGTCAGACATCTGGGATGAGGTAAATCTTCAGTGTACACTCCTCTAACGCCCTAGATTTTGCTTCATAGCACTTATAATGGCATATTTATGTACGTAATTATCTATTTTATATCCTCTCCCAACTAGCTTATAAACAATAAGGAAAGAAATTATGTCATTACTTTGGATGGTTTTGTTCCTTTGAACTGAGCCCAGTGCCTGTCATCTAACACACATTCAAAAAATATTTGAAAAAGAAAAGAGGGAAAGAAGGAAGGAAGAAAGGAAGGGAGGGAGGGAGAGAGGAAGGGAGGCTCTAAATGGAGCTTACCACCAAAGAAGATAGGTTGTGTGACCTGGGGTTTGAGGGAGGGGGGTGCAGAGCAAAGGGGACAAATTCTTGTAAACTGTCTCTAGGTGGAAAAAACAAGCCAACAGACAACAAAAATAAGGAGTGAACTTATCAAAGGTATGGAATAATCCTGCATTCCTCTCCCATTCAAAAAAAAAATCGCCCTGGAGCTGCTTCTCAAAGTCATCCACAGCACCTCCATCCCATCCATCAAACCCCTGCTGACTTTGGCAGTTTTGCCCCCCACACATCTCCATCTGTCTTTGTGCATAATGCTTGTCGTTTTTCTTTCAGAATAGGTCATTCATGTTTACAAAAGTTGGCCATGCTTTTTATTTTTTAAATTTTTTCTTTTAATTTTAATGTCTGGGATCTAATCTGCTTACTTGCACATCACTGAGCCTGGCTCGTGGGCAGGCTGGGCTGAACAATAGCTCCTGGGATTTCTAAGCCCCACACGCAAAAAGGCGAGGCAGTCTGGGGAAGGATGAAGTATGACTTTCATTTACCTACAGGAAACAGTACTGATATTAGTGTTTCTTTTTGCTTATAAAAGAGAGGATATAAAGGTGGTGAAAAATAGTTTTGCCAGTCTATCTTCAAATGGGTCACTGGGAGGCTGGTAGGAATTTTCAAACATAATATAACAAAATCAAGAAACAAAAACGTTCCTTTTCATCTGCACAGAGGCTCTGTTGAAGCTGGAAATACTTGTGGGATATCAGGAATGAAAAATGTCAGCATGCACACTGCCCAGCCTTGCCTGGTTTATGGCTCCCACCTCGTGGCCGTCATTACTGTCCAGTAAAAGAACCTCTTTGTCCCTGGAGCATTGCTTTTCAAAGACAAGAACCATCCCCAAGCATCCTCTCACTTTCACATATAGGTCATGGCATTCAGAGAATAATGTGAGGGATGGCCCAAGTGCCAGTTCTTTCAGTCACTGGGACATGAAGATATTTAGTATTGGTTCAGCTAAGCCTTTTTGCTCCTACAAATATCCTTCCTGAATGGAAAGTCATTTTGCAAGTAAAAAGACCTGAGTTCTTCAGTAGCTCTAGTGCAAGACCTGTAAACAAATAAGAGGCCAAAGGGGGGAGGGGTGGGTAGGAGGGACATACAGGAGATGGAGAAAGAGGGACATGTCATTTAAAAGCCTTAACCTAAAGCCTGTATTAGTGGTGGGGGGGGCAGGGGTGTGTGTGGGTGTGGGTGTGTGTTTTGAAATTCACAAGAGGAATGCCAATCCAGTAATTCAGAGCTAAAATGAGCACATTTCCTGATGTTTTGGTAGATTGAGAAACATGGTTTATGAAGAGAGACAAGATTGACATGGGTATTCTGCCATCTGCCAGAAATCTCCCTACATCTCCAACCTCAAGTTAGATCCTAGGGGGGAAAGATGAGCTTCTGGCCCAGCCCTGGAATGCAGTGGTCTGTTTCTTAGAGGTATGAGCGCTGAACCCTGGCTCTCTCAAAGCAAATCATTTTGAAGTACATCTTAGTGGTTCACGTTTGTTAAAATTGTGGCACTAAAGGGGCACAATCGCTTCTTTCCGGATGTCTGCTATGAATGCCAGCCAAGCCATCTAGCTGAAGTCAGAGCTAACCAGGCTTCCTGTGCCTAAAACCCACTGAAAATAAGAGTAGGTGATTTTTGCATGAGGTCAGTCATGATTTGAAGTGGCTGGGGTGGCACGAATATGTGACATGTAATAGAGGATATGATCATGGCCAAAAGCCAAAATTTAAAAACAAATTGAAGAGCCAATAAAGAGACAGTGTCAGAACAAATAAATAACCCCTAAACAGAAGCATTGAACAGTAATGGGCTTCATTTTCATCCTTATACCTTTAGACAGATACTTAACTTCTCTGTGACTGGACTTCCATGCCTTCCCTTGTTTTCTACTAGAAAACAGAGGCTGTCTTATATTCTTTTGTCCCTCACAAGCTTAACAAATGAGCAAATGCTATGCGTCAGCTGTTGCTCTCAAGTAATCGTCCCCAAACCTTGTAAGCCAAGGTGCTCTTGTTATTTGTGTCTGACACGTTCACATAACTGGTCGATGGCAGAGCTGGTATTCCAATCTAGGCACTCTGTCTTCACAGCTTCCTCTAACAAGTAAGTCCTAATAAAACCTGTCATTTTCTTGTTCTTTATTTTCCCCTACTTATTTCATTATGATGACTCTTCAAACTACAACCCACCTTCATGTGTGTAGGCAAAGGGTAGAGGTGTTGAAATAACTTAAGTCACCTTTTTCACCTCTTGCCCTAACTTTGAAAAGAATTCACTCATGCATGCACATGTGCATTGATGGATGGATGGATGGATGGATGGATGGATGGATGGATGGATATGCCAAATATCTTTTTGTGAAGGAAGTGTGACTTACGTGTTTTTTAAGTTCACCTTATAGACTTGGGAAGTAGGGGACATATAGGATTATGTCAAAATGAAAATGGTATTAAATGGACTCCATCCTCTGAATGGAGGAGAGAACTGGATTGGTAGATCTAAGATGGTAAAAGACATTCTGGGTTTAGGTGAATAGGCCTGTTCTCTCTAATACCAAGGTGTTTCCCAAGGAGAAGTTTGATTAGATCCACTGAGGGTAGAAGAAACTAGATTGTGGTTGGAGAAATGACATGATTCTTACTTTCCTTTGACCTACAGGAAGGCAGAGGGTGGTATCTTGCTCTCAGAAATAGTCTCCTCCATCAAAGCACTAAACAGAATAACAATGGTGTCTGGTCTGGTTTGGTGTGACTAGAAGTTCTTCTATTCCTTGAAAGAAGTTTGTAGTGGCCGCTTTTAGGCAATAAATAAGCTTGAGCAATAAAAACTTGAACAAGGCAAAAGGGCCCACAGTGACCACCAAGCTGACATAAGCAGTCTCATTAAGTGACCCACCTGGGAATAGCCATAGGTCCTAACTGACCAATGGGCCACTTGCAACCAGCCACGGACAGTTCCTAAAATTCCCAAAAAGGGAAAATTCCATACGTTCCCATACTTCCTCACTCCACCCTATTACTGTAGTCCCTCACCGTCGCCTCATGGCAAATAGTCTCTCCTTTGCTGTCCTGCCTGTCCCTCCCTGGCAGTGCATCCAGTAAACTTGTATCTTCTTGTTCCATCTTTTTTTTTTTTTAAAGATTTATTTATTTATTTGACAGAGATAGAGACAGCCAGTGAGAGAGGGAGCACAAGCAAGGAGAGCGGGAGAGGAAGAAGCAGGCTCATAGCGGAAGAGCCTGATGTGGGGCTCGATCCCACAACGCCGGGATCACGCCCTGAGCTGAAGGCAGATGCTTAACTGCTGTGCCACCCAGGCGCCCCTTCTTGTTCCATCTTGGGCGAATCGTTTCACTGCCTCTGCCACCAGCGCCCATCCAATGGGAAAGCACCACAAAGTAGACACTTCCATATAAAAACGGCACACTGCATAGATTTGCATAGATTTATATCTTCCCACTATGAATTAATAAGTGTTCCCTATTTCTTTGCCTTCTGAGCTCACAGGCGATTTCTTTCCAGAAGTGTCTCACTTCTCCCTCTTCTCTTGCCTCTTTTCCTTCCAAACCCAGCAATCTTCCTAGATAGGGCTTTCTTCTTTCTTTCTCAGCTCTGTGTTCTCACCAGTGACTTCCTGAGCAGTACGTCTCCTGGTTCAGTCTGATCCATGATCTTGCCTCCCTGACCCCGCGATAACTCCATCCATACTCTTGATTTACAGGTGACACTCAGTAAAAATCTGGGTAAAGCTAGACCAAGATATGCTCATATTTCTAAATTTCTAAATTTCTTGAAGATGATTAATGAAGACAGGACCCTTTTACACATGTAGTCCTTGAAAATATTCAACTAATACTGTGCCATTACCATATTCCAGGTACTATGCAAGGCCCTAGGAAGAAAATATGGGACAGGTAGATTAATCCCAGTTGATAGGAAGCTTAAAGACTAATGTGTTTGATCACTAACGTTATCTGGTTACTAGCAACACTTTCTTTATTTTGTTTTGTTTTACTAGCAACACTTTAAAATAATTTTTGAAAAGGTTTTATCAATGATCACTGCTATGTAAAAGGCAATACATTTAATAGTATAAAACTTGCAGCAGCTTTTATTTCTTCTGGACATTGTAGAAAAATATTGTAAAACTCTTGCAAGTCTTTAGAATTTCAAACCGACCCATGACTTTCTCCTTCCCTCAGCCTATCAGTGCCTTATATTAAAATGTTCTTAAAATTGCTTAACATGTTTCCATTTACAGTTGGTTTAGTACAGTTTAATTTTAACCAAATCTAATTTTGTAAACCAAACTGAAATCTAGTCATTTTGGGTTTATAAATTTATTTCTAACATAACAGCACAGCTATGGTATTTGCTAAAGTAGCATAAAAAATAGAAACTTACCTAGATTTGCCCTGTAAACTATTTGTTTTACACTGGATAATGTCTTGAAAAGAAACAAATGGACAAACCATAGGTCATGAGATATAAAATGTTTAATTCCTTAATATTAGAGGTATTTTCCAATTTTGAAAAAAATTTATAGTTATCATTTAGGTTTAAAGGGATTATTCCTAGACCTTCTCAGTAAATCTAGTTTTTCTGTTAGTGAGAGGTATGGGACACCCTGGTGTTAATTGACTTTTTTTATTGCTTTATCTTGAGCATGGAGCAGGGTGCCACGCCTGACACATATGTAATAGATGTACAGTGGGTGTTAACTCCCTTCTCCTTCTTCTTTTTTAAAAATTTTTAAAAATTTTTATTCATTTATTTGAGAGAGAGAGA
>NC_048226.1:85908205-85908839 GCF_002007445.2 Ailuropoda melanoleuca | reverse complement strand
GTTTAGCAGCACCAATTGAAACAGAGTTAAAGTGGCCATAACATCAGTGCAGAGCAAACTACGATCTCTCAGCTCTGAGACAGAGGCTAGGATACGGCCACTGCTGCTCTGACTCTCAGAAGAGGCACAGAAAACTGCCAGGAAAAGCCACCAGAGAACAAAAGCCCAGAAATACCAGCTCACATTGTGCCCATCCCCATCCCCCCTCGCAGGGGACGGGGCAATTCTACCCAAACAGGGTTTCCTGAATATCAGCACGGCAGGCCCCTCGCCCAGAAGGCAGGCTGAAAAATCAGGAAGCCGACATCCCTAAAGTCCCTATAAAACAAGTGCAAACTGCCTGTGACCCGCACCCTCGAGACAGCAGACTGAGACCGTGAGCTGGGGGCGCGCGCTACCAGACTTCCCACGGAGCTCCGGAACTCCGGTGTGCTCACTGGATCCAGACTGAGACCGGGAGCTCTGGGAGTGCGCGCGGGGTGGCTGGCGGCTGGCAGGGTTAGAAACACAAAGGACAGAGACGCGCCGGCCCTGGAAGTGAGGGCTGGGACACCGGGTGTGGGGCACACAGCCCGGGATGTTACAGGGTTGAGCAGCACCAACAGAAACAGAGTTAAAGTGGCCAGAACATCAG